>NC_057811.1:147674803-147845174 GCF_018294505.1 Triticum aestivum
CGGACGCTGACAGGCGGCATTCGTGACAGACGAGACAAAGAGTCGGCTGCTAGCCGAAGCCGCACACGCCTCACCATCGACCACGACCAAGATGGCCGCCCACAAGCAGTGGAACGATGGGACGACTATCCGCCTCCTCCTCCCCCGCGCAGGGAGAGGCGCGCTTCCCCGCCGCCTGTTGAGCACCCGACGCTCGGCGACCGGCTGGGCCGCCGAGAAGGAGTCGGAGAGAACGACGCATGCCACCGGATTGACCGCCTTGCTCGATCCCTGGCATTAGAAGAAGATGACACGATGGGCCCGCGTTGTTTCAGCCCTCTCATCCGCGACGAGCCCTTTCCCAAAGGGTTCTCGCTCCCACGAGACACGCCCAAGTACAACGGCTCCGTGAAGCCGGAGGATTGGTTGGTTGACTACTCCACTGCAGTCAGCATAGCAAACGGCAACAACGTGTTGCCGTGAAATACGTTCCGATCATGCTCCAGGGCACGGCCTGGACATGGCTGAACAGGCTGAAGCCCCACAGCATCAACAGCTGGGTAGATTTCACTGAAGTCTTCGTCCGCAACTTCACCAGCACTTACAAGCGGCCTCCCAAGCCCCGCCAGCTCTCGCTGTGCGTTCAAGGCCCTGACGAGTCCAACCGCGACTACCTAACATGGTGGGCTGAACTGCGCAACTCCTGCGAAGGGGTGCATGAGGTCCAAGCAATCGAGTACTTCACTGTCGGGTGCCGAGAAGGCACCTTACTCAAGCACCGACTCCTCTGTGACGAGCCGGCCACACTCGACGAGCTGCTGATCATAGTAGACAAGTACGCCACTGCCGACTCTGCCATGAAGTCGGAGTTCCGAGTGGATGCTTCTAGGAAGGTGCTCCCTCCGGCTCCTTGAACACCGGCTGGAGACAACAGTCGGCGCCAGCAGGCGAACGACAACAAGCGCAAAGCCCCCCAGCTGGCTTCCACCAGCAGGCAGGTGGCGACAGTTGAGGATCAGCAGCCTAAAGGACAACCACTCCCTAAGCGCCAGAAGGGCGGCAAGCCAGCTTGGTTGCCCGCTTTCTCCTTTGAGCAGACCCTCGATGTCCCCTGCAAGTTCCACAGTGGTGCGAAGCCGTCCAACCATACAACTCGGAAGTGCCACTGGCTTGTCCGCATCGCCAAGGGAGAAGGACTGCCTCCTCCGCCTGCTGGCCCGCCGGCTCCGCCTCCTCAGCAGCCGGCCGCCCGTCCAGCAGTCGGCGCATTCCAAGATCATTACCCTGAAGAACATGGTGCTTACGTTGTCTTCACCAGTGTGGCCAGCGACAGACACAGCCGACGTCAGCAGCAGCGTGAAGTGAATGCAGTTGCCTCAGCTGCTCCAGAGTTCATGCACTGGTCTGAGAAGCCTATCAGTTGGAGCCGTGCTGACCACCCAGAAGTGATGCCTTCCCTGGGTTCCTTTGCCTTGGTGCTGGATGCCACCCTTGCAACGAAGAGGCGAGCTGCTCATTTGTCTCGGATCCTGATAGATGGCGGCGGCAGCATCAACATCCTTTACAGCGATACCATGGAGAAGTTGAATATCAAAGAGAAGGAGTTGCTGCCCAGCCGGACTATGTTTCATGGCATTGTGCCCGGCCTTTCCTGCTCACCGATCGGCAAGATCAAGATAGATGTCATCTTTGGAGACAAGAATCACTTCCGCCGTGAGGCAATTTGGTTTGAGGTGGTGGACCTGGAGATCCCTTACCACGTGCTCTTAGGCCGGCCAGCTCTAGCCAAGTTCATGGCAGTACCACATTATGCCTACCTCAAGATGAAGATGCCAGGAACCAAGGGCATTATCACGATCAGTGGGGACTATGAGAAGTCGTCCGCCTGTGCTGCAGCCAGCAGCCGGCTGGCCGAGTCCCTTGTGATTGCTGCTGAGAAGAAGCTCTTGGACCGGCTGGTGGCCATGGCCAGCAAGCAGCCGGACCTGTCACTAGAACCCAAAGAGTCAGAGACCCAGGGCTCCTTCCAGCCGGCCAAAGAAACAAAGAAGATTCCTTTGGACCCTGAGCACCCGGAGAGGCACGCCGTTATAGGTGCCAACCTTGATAGCAAATAGGAAAGTGAGCTCATCGATTTCCTCCGTGAGAATGGGGACATCTTTGCATGGTCTCCCAAAGACATGCCGGGTGTTCCGACGGATTTCGCCGAGCACAAGCTACATATCAGAGCAGATGCCAAGCCAGTCAAGCACCCCCTCCGCCGACTGTCGGAAGAGAAGAGAAGAATTGTTGGAGAAGAGATCGCCCACCTGTTGGCAGCCGGCTTCATCATGGAAGTTTTCTTCCCAGAATGGCTTGCCAACCCAGTCCTTGTACTTAAGAAGAATAACAAGTGGCGCATGTGCATTGATTACACCAGTCTCAACAAAGCCTGCCCCAAGGATCCGTTTGCTTTGCCTCAGATTGACCAAGTGATAGACTCCACAGCCGGATGCGAGCTGTTGAGTTTCTTGGATGCCTACTCAGGTTACCACCAGATCAAGTTGAACCCGGCAGACCGCCTGAAGACCGCCTTCATCACACCATTCGGAGCCTTCTACTACCTGACCATGACATTAGACTTGACAAATGCTGGTGCCACTTTTCAGCGTTGCATGCAGAAGTGCCTCCTCAAGCAACTCGGTAGAAATGCCCACGTCTATGTAGACGATATTGTGGTGAAGACGGAGAAGCGCGGAACCCTTTCCGAATATCTCAAGGAAACTTCTAAGAATTTGCGCCAGTTTCAAATCAAGCTCAACCCAGAGAAGTGTGTCTTCGGAGTACCAGTCGGCCAGCTCCTTTGCTTCCTGGCCTCAGAACGCGGCATAGAGGGCAACCCTGTGAAGATCAAGGCCATCGAGAGGATGGAGAGACCCACCCGACTGAGAGATGTCTAGAAATTCACCAGTTGTTTGGCATCCATCAGCCGTTTCATCAGTCGGCTGGGCGAGAAGGCTCTTCCCCTGTACCAGCTCATGAAGAAGACCACTCATTTCGAGTGGAATGACAAGGCGGACGAAGCTTTTCTCATGTTGAAGAAGATGTTGACCATGTCGCCTGTCCTGGCGGCTCTGACTGCTAAAGAGCCGATGTACCTCTACATCACCGCCACCAGCCGGGTGGTCAGCACTGCCATGGTAGTAGAGCGCCCAGAAGACGACAGAGCACAGCCGGTCCAGAGGCCTGTGTACTATTTGAGCGAGGTGCTGTCGACCTCGAAGCAGAACTACCCTCATTACCAGAAGATGTGCTACAGCGTGCACTTTGCCACCAAGAAGCTGAAGCCATACTTTTAAGAACACCCAATCATGGTTGTATGCACTGCCCCGCTTGCCGAGATCATTGGCAACAGAGATGCATCTGGCCGGGTGGTCAAATGGGCCATCGAGTTGGCCCCCTACACCATCTTCTACCAGCCACGCACGGCCATCAAGTCCCAAGCACTGGCCGACTTCCTCGCCGACTCGGCCGAGACCTAGTACCTGCCGCCAGCTCCGGACTCCACCCATTGGCAGATGCGCTTTGATGGCTCGAAGATGCGCACCGGCTTGGGAGCCGGCGTTGTCCTCACCTCTCCCAAAGGTGACAAGCTCAGATACACATTACAAATCCATTTTGCCGCCTCCAACAATGTGGCCGAGTATGAAGCACTAATACACGGCCTTCGGCTGGCCAAAGAGATCGGCATCCGCCGGATCCTGTGCTATGGCGACTCCGACTTGGTGGTCCAACAGTCGTCTGGTGACTGGGACGCCAAGGATGGAAACATGGCAAGTTACCGCTTACTCGTTCAGCAGCTCAGTGGATATTTTGAGGGGTGCGAGTTCCTTCAAGTGCCACGGAATGAAAACGAGCCAGCTGATGCCCTGGCACGGATCGGCTCCAACCGTCAAGCAATACCAGCCGGCGTCTCCCTTCAGTGCCTCCGCAAGCCGTCGATCAAGCCTTCTCCAGAATCCGAGTCCATCTTCGTGCCGGCTCCTCCCAAAGCAGTCGGATCCGACTCGGGGCAGCAGCCGGCCCAGGGACTTCGGCTGGCGGCACGGGGACTACAGGAGTTGCACCCGGCCCGGGGACTTCACAACCCGGCCCGGGGGCTACAACAGTTGCCCCAGGGACTTCACCAAGCGGCTCGGGGACTATAGCAGTCGCACCCGGCCCGGGGACTTCACAACCCAGCCGGGGGGCTGCAGCAGTCGGCCCGGGGACTTCAGCGATGCAGCAAGCGGCAACCAAGTCCAACCCGCCGCCTCCCAACCCAACCGCCCTAGTATAAGTGGTCGTAGTGGCAGTAGGAGAAATTCAAACACCATCATGGGCGCAGCCCATCCTCAAGTTTCCGGTGAACAGAGAGCTGCCGGCTGATGTGATCTCGGCCCAGCAAGTGCAGCGCCTAGCAGGAGCCTACACGATAGTAAATAGAGAGCTGGTCATACGCAGCATGACTGGAGTCTTCCAGCGCTACGTAGAACCAGAGAAGGGCCAAGCAATCCTCAAAGATATCCACCAAGGCGAGTGTGGCCACCACGCGGCCTCCAGATCCCTTGTCGCCAAAGCTTTCCACCATGGTTTCTTCTGGCCGAGTGCTTTGGAAGACGCCAAAGAGTTGGTCAAGCATTGCAAAGGGTGCCAGAAGTTCAGCTCCAAGCAACATCTACCCGCTTCTGCACTCAAGACTATCCCCCTCACTTGGCCTTTTGCCGTGTGGGGGCTGGACATGGTGGGACCATTCAAGACAGCACGCGGCGGCATGACCCATCTGCTCGTCGCCATCGACAAATTCACCAAGTGGATTGAAGCAAAGCCAATAAAGAAACTAAATGGTCTGACTACTGTGACCTTCATCGCAGATATCACCGTCCGATACGGTGTGCCACACAGCATCATCACCGACAATGGTACGAACTTTGCCAGGGGAGCCTTGGCCCGTTTATGCGCGACGCAGGGCATCCGACTGGACCTGGCGTCTGTTTTCCATCCGCAGTCAAACGGCCAAGTCGAGCGAGCAAACGGCCTCATCCTCTCCGGCATCAAGCCCCGACTGGTCGAGCCACTGGAGCGGTCGGCCGGTGATACGTCTCCAACGTATCTATATTTTTTTATTGCTCCATGCTATATTATCTTCTGTTTTGGACATTATTGGGCTTTATTATACACTTTTATATTATTTTCGGGACTAAACTATTAACCGGAGGCCCAGCCCAGAATTGCTGTTTTTTTGCCTATTTCAGAGTTTCACAGAAAAAGAATATCAAACGGAGTCCAAACGGAATGAAACCTTCGGGAACGTGATTTTCGGAACGAACATGATCCAGAGGACTTGGACCCTACGTCAAGAAAGCTACCAGGAAGCCACGAGGTAGGGGGGCGCGCCTACCCCCCTGGGCGCGCCCTCCGCCCTCGTGGGCCCCATGTTGCTCCACCGACGTACTCCTTCCTCCTATATATACCTAAGTACCCCCAAACTACCAGAGACGGAGCCAAAAACCTAATTCCACCACCGCAACCTTCTGTACCCGTGAGATCCCATCTTGGGGCCTATTCCGGAGCTCCGCCGGGGGGGCATCGATCATGGACGGCTTCTACATCAACACCATAGCCTCTCCGATGATGTGTGAGTAGTTTACTTCAGACCTTCCGGTCCATAGTTATTAGCTAGATGGCTTCCTCTCTCTTTTTGGATCTCAATACAATGTTCTCCCCCTCTCTCGTGGAGATCTGTTCCATGTAATCTTCTTTTGAGGTGTGTTTGTTGAGACCGATGAATTGTGGGTTTATGATCAAGTTTATCTATGAACAATATTTGAATCTTCTGAATTCTTTTATGTATGATTGGTTATCTTTGCAAGTCTCTTCGAATTATCAGTTTGGTTTGGCCTACTAGATTGATCTTTCTTGCAATGGGAGAAGTGCTTAGCTTTGGGTTCAATCTTGCGGTGTCCTTTCCCAGTGACAGTAGAGGCAGCAAGGCATGTATTGTATTGTTGCCATCGAGGATAACAAGATGGGGTTTATATCATATTGCATGAGTTTATCCCTCTACATCATGTCATCTTACTTAAAGAATTACTCTGTTCCTATGAACTTAATACTCTAGATGCATGCTGGATAGCGGTCGATGTGTGGAGTAATAGTAGTAGATGCAGGCAGGAGTCGGTCTACTTGTCTCGGATGTGATGCCTATATACATGATCATACCTAGATATTCTCATAACTATGCTCAATTCTGTCAATTGCTCAACAGTAATTTGTTCACCCACCGTAAATACTTATACTCTTGAGAGAAGCCACTAGTGAAACCTATGCCCCCCGGGTCTATTTTCCATCATATTAATCTTCCATCAACTAGCTATTTATGTTGCCGTTTTTATTTTACTTTATTTACTTTGCATCTTTAGCATAAAAATACCAAAAATATTATCTTATCATATCTATCAGATCTCACTCTCGTAAGTGACCGTGTAGGGATTGACAACCCCTTATCGCGTTGGTTGCGAGGATTTATTTGTTTGTGTAGGTGCGAGGGACTCCTGCGTAGCCTCCTACTGGATTGATACCTTGGTTCTCAAAAACTGAGGGAAATACTTACGCTACTTTGCTGCCTCACCCTTTCCTCTTTAAGGGAAAACCAACGCAGTGCTCAAGAGGTAGCAGCCGGCTGTTGGATCGACGAGCTGACGGCCATCCTCTGGAGCCTCTGCACCACTTCGAACAAATCAACCAGCTTCACTCCATTCTTTCTCGTGTACGGTGCCGAGGCCGTCATCCCAACTGACATTGAGTTTGACTCACCTCGCGTCACCATGTACACAAAAGCGGAGGCAAAGGAAGCATAAGAAGACGGTGTCGATCTGCTGGAAGAGGGCAGGCTGTTGGCACTCAGCCGGTCCGCCAGCTACCAGCAGAGTCTGTGCCGCTACCACAGTCGGAAGGTCAAGCCCAGATCCTTCCAAGAGGGAGACCTTGTGCTCCGGCTGATCCAGCGAATAGCCAGCCAGCACAAGCTCTCGGCCCCTTGGGAAGGCCCCTTCATCATCAGCAAAGCATTGGGCAACGACGCCTACTACCTCATCGACGCGAAGAAGCCCAGAGCACGCAAGAGAGACGATCCGGGCAAGGAATCGGAGAGCCCATGGAACGCAAATCTCCTCCGAAGATTTTACAGTTGATTCAGTATGTACCACGCTACCTTTTGTATTAAGCACTAAGACGTCGGGTCCCTCGAGGAGCACTCGGGGGCTACCCTTTTTTATCTATATGATAAGTTCTATGCCTATGAATATGTTATTTCATTATTCTGCCTAGCACCGGGTTTGACCAATCGACCCAGGGGCTTGCCGCCTTGTACTATGTAAATGTTACCTGCAGCCGGACAAGTAATGCGCCGGCACCTAAGCCCTCTCTTGCCACAAGCCGCAGCTCGCAGAGCGACTATCCGGCTGGCAAGAGCTAAAGGCAGGAAACAGTGCCCACACGAAAAATGGCTAAGGACCAAAGCATTTGCATAGGTCGAGCTGGTTCCTCGCCCCGCCGACCGGCCAGTTTCTAACTTAATTTGCTACACTCTACCAACGGCTAAAGTACTTGCCTTCCCAAAATGGCCAAGTACTTGACCCAGCCATAGACCGCAGAGCGGCTGTCCGGCTGGCAAGACGGCAGCCAAGGGAAGGCGGCACAGGAAAAAGCCAAAGGAGCAGCAAAGCAAGACAAGTCAAAAATCGACAAAGACAAATTACATAGCAAAAGGCCCTTGGCCAGCATTCAACGGAGTTTCAATACACCCCCAGCGGGTGGAACTGCGCGAACTTAACAATTTTGTTCAAGAGATTACAAAACAGGAAAAGATAATATAACTGGCCGCCTAGGCCAGAGGAGCAGCGGCCGGGTCGGCGGAGGTCGAGGCTCTGGGTGGTGGAGCGGCCGCCTGGTGGGTCTTGGCCTGGTCAGCATCGGCAGCAGTTGGCTCGCCGGTGCGCTAGTCGTTGGTCGAGACTTGGTCAGGCTAAGGCCGGCTGTCGTCGCCATCATCTGGCTCATCGTCTTCGCCGTCCTCATCATCCTCTTCCTCGCCTTCATCACTGGAGGCGATCTCCTCCACCGAGTCCTCGCCGCCTTCTGGGTTCAGCCCGAACCAATTGGGCGGCACCTCGGCGCCCGCCTCTTCTAGCTCGGGGAGGAAGACACTGGTGTCTATGTACTTGGCGATCGCTGCGGCACGATGATAGAACTCGGCGCCACCGCCTCCAACTCTTCGCCGGCTTCAGCACGGAGAGTGGCCAGCTGGTCCACGTTCAGCCCAGGGTACCACGCCTTGACGAACTCCAAGGCCCGCCGTGCACCCACCTAGGTGGAGGAGCCTTTCCACGCCTCAATGCGACCAATGGACACCTCCAACCAGTCGGAGGTCCAATTGAGGGTGCCCAGAACGGGAGCACCCGGCCAGAGGGCGGAGACCACCTGGGCTCCAACGCGCTGAAGACGGCGGAGAGCCCGATGCGCCGGCTAGAGACGAGCTTGGATGGAAAGCAGTTGCTCAGCGAGGGTCCATGGAGCGTTGGGCGCGATCGTGGCACCAGCCAGCCTCCGCTCATCCAGGTGAGCCTCGACGGTTTGGCTGGCGGCGATGGAGTAACTAGGGAAATACTCTGCGCAAGAAGAAAAAAGAAGTATGAAGCCGGAAGCCGGCTCATATGACAAGTCGGCAGGCGGAAGAAAGAGAAGGGCAACTCACCATCGAGCAGGTCCTCGATCTCGCCGTAGCCGTCCAACAAGGCCTTCTCCTTCTCGACCCAGTTCGAGCGTTGAGTCTCGAACTCGGCCTGGAGGGCCTCCTCCGTGTCTTTGAGCTTCTGCAGCTCCGCCTGGTGCTTGTCCGCCTGGTCAGCTAGCTGCTTGGCCAGGCGGTCGCGCTCTTGCTCCACCTTGCGACGCTCCTCCTCCTTGGCGTGCAGCGCAGTTTGAGCCTCGCCCAGTTGCTGCCGTAAGGTGGCATTGGCTACTGCAGAAGACAAGAAAGAATAGGAGATCAGCAAACCAACAAAAAAAGAAGTAGTTACCGGAAGATCCGACCCGACTGCTCAGCAGTCAGCCCGAATCTCGGGGGCTACACCCCGCGGGTGTGCTGGCGCGCCCCCGCGACACTAAGGATTGAGCGTTTCAATGAAAGAAAAAAGAAAAGTGGTCGCCGGAAGATCTGACCCGACTGCTCAGCAATCGGCCCGAATCTCGGGGGCTACACCCTGCAGGTGCGTTGGCGCGCCCCCACGAGAACGAAGAGCGGAGTGCTCACTCCGGCTGTCGGCCAAGTCAGTGGTCCGCTTGGCCAGCTCCTGGACCTCGGAGTTGAAGGCGGCTGCACGGATATTGTTGTAATCCTGAAACAAAGACAACAGAAGAAAAGAAAGGGCTAGCACTCGAAACTTACCTTCTCAGCAGCCGGCCCGGAACTTGGGGGCTACACCCAGTGGGTGCGCTGGCGCGCCCCCACAGAAGAATTCAAGAAAATTACAAGAATCGGAAACAAGCAGTCAAGGAACATACCCGGACGGCGGCTCGCAATCCAGGAACGTCTTCGTGTAGTTCTGGTGGGCGGTGCCTTGGGCCTGAAGCAGAGAATAGACTTCCTGCACAGCCTTGTTCAGGACGCTCGTTCCGCCCCCCAGACGTCCACTCTCGCGGGATGGCACTAGTGGACTTCGCGTCTAGGGCCGTTGAGCTCGAGGCTCCGATCACCTGAGGCCGCGACGCCGAAGTCGCCTTCGCCGCACGCCGGCGCGTCGGAGTGCGAACAATAGGGGTCGCCCCAACCACCAGCTCGCCGCCGACTTCAGATGTTGGCGGCACGTCAGGCTGACTTACCTGGAGCTCGGCAGTCGGGACTTGCGGGAGCACCTCCGTCCTCAAGGTGGCGGCGTCACTCCCTTCCCTCTCGATGACCGGCTGCTCATTGTCGGCTCCTCCCGTCGGCGCCGGGATCTCTAGTGCAGGCGGCACGGAGCGCAAGGGGACGATAAGCTGTGGAGTCTGGCCACGTGTGGTTTCCTCCGCTTGCGCCTTGGTGGCCGTGTCCGCCTAGGCTTCGGTTGCGACGTCCTCCTGGGCCTTGGCCGCGGCGTCGGCTTGGGCCACTACAAAAAAAAATACACTTCCGTGATGATACATGTTTGTCGCAGTAGGTCGCGTTTTTTGTCATGCATGTACATCCATGACAATTTTATGACAGAATCAAGATAGTCATACATGTGCTGTCGTAGAAGTGTTCCATGACATTACCAAAATTATCATCATGGAAGTGTCCACTTCCATGACGATAAATCGTGCGTCACAGAAGTACTTCTGTCAAGGGTGACCGACACGTGGCATCCGCCGTAACGGAACGCTTTAAGCTATCAGGTCCGGTTTTGGATCCGATAACCCTCTAACAGCCGCAACCAATGGGGATTTTCCACGTGTAAAATCATCAGTGGATGGAGGAAACACGTGTCGGCTCACCGTTGGGATAGATGTCATCCACTCATTGGACCGAAGGCGCCTATGATACGTCGACACGTGGCACGGCCGAATAGAGGCCCATTCCTGTGAAAAGGCCGGCCCGTTTGACTTGGTCAAAAGGTGGCAGGCCAGACCACGGAAAGCCTGTTAACGGCATGTTCGCATATAGCCCATTTACAGCCCGCTAACCCAGGGCCCGTTATGCCCTATCCGAATTAGGCCCAGTAGCGTCATTTGGGCCGTCCAATATGATTCCAGCCCATTTTAAGTTCCGGCCCATGTATGGCCCATTACGTCTTTCGGCCCAAATGAGGCCCTTTGTAACTCTTGGCCCATTAACGGCCCGTGGTGAAACTGGCCCGTAATGAACAGTGTATCACTTTATACCCATTAATGGCCCATTAATCCATTGGGCCCTTCGCAGCCCATGTTATCTTTCGGCCTTCTCAGGGCCCATTTATTCTTGGGCCCATTCCCAGCATTCGGTTACTTACGGCCTGTTACTGCCATTTTCTGCTTGTGGGCCAAATTCAGCCTGTGGTTACAGTCGGCCCGTTTGTGGCCCGTTAATACGTTGGGCCGTTTTCATAGCCTCATCAAATACAGCCTATTAACGACGGCCCGTTATGGTCGGCCCATGAACGGACGACTCCAACTCTAGCCCATTTACGGCCATAATGCGGTCTGTTTCCGGCCCATGTTTGGCCAATCGGTCATACGGCCTGTCTAAGGCCCATTGATGATACGGCCCGTAGAAGGCCCATTGTTTCTACGGCCCGTAGAAGGCCCATTGTTTCTATGCATCGTAGAAGGCCCATTCTTTCTATGGCCCGTAGGAAGCCCAGTGTCACTACAGTAAATATGTAGCCCATGGCCTGTTAAAGGTGGGAAACTACTACAGGTTTAGACCTGTTAATGGCCCAAGATGATTATAGGCCCATGTTTTGGCCCATATGAGTAACGGGCCGGCCTGAAGACCGACAACACTGAGATCCACTGAACCTTCCAGCCTAAATTATAGCATACCGACCAAAGAATAAACCTAGACTATACAACAAAGAAATTATGGCATAGTACATCCATTGGGAATCAAAGTTCGCTACCGGTGATAATAAAGCGCAACATGACCGCGGATTACATACACTGGGCATCAAAGGTCGCCACCAGTGCATATAAATGCGTCGACAAAAGAATATACAAAACTGAGAGCACTTCAGAAGGCACTAGACCTGGCAAGCTCTGGCCCCGCAAGCAGCCGAACAAGCTGATGAGACCTCAGTTGTGTCAACGATAGATGCTTCATCCCTAGCTGTATGGCACCATAGTGCGCAAGGCAGTCCCCTGACATCTTCATTACATCTTTGACTTCAAGTCGGAGCTGAGCTGAAGCAAGCCTTTCCGCTTTAAGTTGAGAATGAAGAAGTCGAACCGATTGAGGTAGCAACTGCACAGAGGTTGTCTCACACCTGCTGGTGAGTAGCTTCAACTCACTGTCTTCATCAAGACATGACATTGGGGTCATCTCGCTGTCCTCAAGATGGTTTGGCTCACTATCTTTCCTAAAGTTCTGCCTGGCATAAGAGATACGACTCTTAAAGAGAAACAAGGAGACACGTAACAGGTTTCACAATTATATAAGGAATAAATGGATCTGTTCTGCATAAGGAACATGTTTTTACAACTAAAATTTAAAACTGGTAGTTGTTGCAAACATCCAATCAGATGTAAACAACAGTGGAGGAAATGATGCCTATCCAAATCTATACTAGAACAAAGTTTGAAGGCTTGATAAGGATGAACTTACATTACATGTTAACACGGGCTGGACAAAGCCCTTCTCCATGTTGATGGAAAGATAATTCAATAAATTCCCCAAAGAAAATTCTTTATAAGCGTTGCCATTATTCTACATTTTGCAAAGAGTAAATATAGATCAAATAATATTGGAAGAAATAGAGGATAATGAAGCTCAGGTGCAGACTGATGATACATAATCAAATAGCAATTAATTGACTACAACGTTACAAGGCAAAAGGTACTGACAAGAGGAATGCAGACATCAACGTGTGCAGTGGCATTGGCTTTATTCAACATTTTGGTAAGAGTAAATGTAGATATGATATAATTTGGAGAAAATGGAGGGCAGGGCACATAAGATGCAGAGCAATGCTAGACAATCAACTATCTTGCGATGCATGTACAGTAATACCACCACCGTCCATTATTAGTTGTCGCTCAAATGGATGTATCTAGCACTATTAAGTTCTAAATACATCCAATTGATCAACAATTAATTCGATACAGAGGGAGTACATGACAACAGGTACTTACATGAGCAATCCAAAACTTCATAACCATTGTGTTAATTCTACATTTATCTAAGAGTAAATATAGATCTTATAATTTCAAGAAAAGGGAGGATAAAGAAGCGAACATTTACAGTGATGCTACATAATCAAACAGCAACGAGTGTAAGTATGCTGACAAAGGGCAAGAGGTACTGACAAGAGCAATGCAGAGCCCAGTATTATCATGAGATCCTATGATCCTTGAGCAAGGAGATTCATCTGAAATTAGTTTTCATACAAGGGAGAAGGTAAGGAACATGCAGAAATTTAGGAGTTCAAATTTTGAATTGATATCATAGACAGTACCTGACGCTGGGCTGTCAGCAGTTCTAATAGGGGTTTGGCCACTAGAGTAGGGGTAAAGTCTGTTACAGTTGGGCCTGTGTTTTCTATGGCTGCTGATCTATCTCATTTAACAGGTATCACTACCTTTTCCAAATACCTAGTTTGTACTCCTTGAGGATCTGCAATCACCCTCTTCCTTTTGGACATCTATTACGAAAGAACAACATTTGACTGGAAAAACATAGTATGACGACACATGGAATAGGTACAGAAAATGGATAGGTATGGCATATACTCATATATGATGCTTAAACTAAGCAGATGGTGTAACAAAGTAGAAGTAATGCAAGAGGCCAGATGCAAAATATGTGCGACCAATACAACCTTGCCAAGTTAGAGCATCCACCTTGATGGGTGAATAAGATAGGCCATCCTCCACCATGCCAAGTTGGTTAGCCAGTGGATTGTTCCACAATATTCCCCTCGCGCGCCCATTCTCATATTCATTTTGATAATGTTCAATACCTGACATGCATGAAAACATAAAAACAAGTGAGATTATCTTTGTAATGCAGAAGTGATTCTAATCCAATACTTCCTCCCTGTAAACCCCTTTGTGCTATCTCTGCAATTCTTCTAAGAGGTGCCATGCATGCTGTAATTTGGTGTGTGCATTAATATAATGTGGCCTACTACTCAAAATATGAGAGCTCCAGAAGTGATGATACTTCGCAGATGACAGCTTCAACGTATAGTAAAGACGAACAAGTCGACCTGACCTGACAGATTCAAAATATACTAAGGGAGAATAACTCGACCTGACCAGTCGACCGCAAGAGAAGAGGATTATCTTAAAGAAGAGCAGAAGAGCAAGCAGATTGAAGATATTACAAGTCTTTCTATGAAATGTCAGTTGGCCACCCATGATGAACCGGAGTGCATAGAGAAATACTATTCCTTCCGATCTCTCCATATGTGGCTCACATGCATTTCGAAACTAAAGTAGGAACATTTAGCTGACCAATTAAACATCTCTCAGTTTTACTAATATCAGCATAATATCAGATTTGAATTTGTACAGCTAAGCTTGTTTAGCTCGATGGGTGGAGCAGTGCTATTACGACAAGAACCACGTAGGCTGATCGTGGTCATCATAAAGTGGGGAAACCATAAGCATGATGAGTATAGTGTTGACCATGGCAGTGGGATGGCAGATCTGAAGCTGCAAACCTCGCAGAGGGTAGTTAGCAACCGATATGTGCTTTGAAATAACAACTAAGATTTGGTATGGACAAGAAAGTACAGTCAACAAGTGACAAAGAAATGCAATTCTGCTGTCTCTCTATATGTCGCGACATGCATTTCGAAACTCAAGTGGGACCTTTAGCTAACCAATTAAATGTGTCTGTTAACTAATATCAGTATCATATCACAATCATATTTGAACAACTAAGCTTTGGAATTTTGAGTGATGTGTTGTTTAGCTTGAAGGGTGGAGTAATGCTAGTATGGCAGAAAGCACCTACGCGATCATAGTAGAGTAGATAAAAGGGGAAAACCCTAAGCATCAAGAGTAAAATCAGGAAAGTGAACTAGTTGGACCAGTGGGTGGCGCACATGCTTTTCGAAACGAATATAGGAACATTAGATGACCAATTAAACGTTCTCTGTTTTAGTAATATGAGCATCATATCAGATTCGTATTTCAACACGTAAGCTTTGGAATTATGAGTGGCATGTTGTTTCGCTTGATGGGTTGAGGTCTTGAGGAGCAGTGCTAGCACGACACGAAGCAGTGAAGCACCTACGATGATGGTAGTGAATATAAAGGGGGGAAACCATAAGCTTTACGAGTATAGTGACCGTGACATGGCGGATCTGAAGGTGCAAACCAGACAAAGCTACTTCGCAACCAATGTTTGCATTCAACTAGCCACTACAATTTGGTACGGACAAGAAAAGTACAGTAAACAATTTAAGATTTATTTTCCAGGTGAGATCAATAACTTAAGCACATATGGAAGAGTACCACCTCTCTTGCAACGCCGTGTAGCCCCTGCTGATACGTTGAGGGTGCTGCGGGTGCGATGGCTGTCGGTGGCGGGGAAGAAGACTTTAGATGGCAGACGGCTAGGTTGGGGGATAAATCCTGTTATCGTGGATGAGGCGGTCGTAGGAGCGGCAACGACAAACTGGACGACGGCGCCGATGAAGCGAGACGACGCGATGAGGGGATCCTGGTCCGATGCCCTGGATGAGAGACGTCCATCTCTTGCAGTGGACGATGGGGTAGGGGTAGCGGCTCCGGCAAGGTGGAGGATGGGGTGGCGGACGGAGGAGGCTGGCCGTAGTGGGGAGGTTGTCGTGGCACTGACGGTTTATGAATGGGGAAATGGAGGGGGAGGGGGGATCTCAAACTTTGGGACGCACTTGTCTGAAATGTGGCAAAGTTACGAACTTATCCCCCGTTTAAAATTTCGGACATCACGTCGGTTGGGGATAGGACGGTAATCTCGCATCTCCCAAATATTTGCCGGTAACGATTTCGGGCGAGGAGAGGGTGTTTTGCCGCCCACGGTTGGCGCCCACGGTGTATGAACGGGGCTGACAGGTAGGGCGGTTGTGTCACGTCTGAGGGAAGTTACACATCTTCCCCTATTTAAAATATTAGCCTACATCGATTTCGGACGAGGAGAGTTTGTTTTGCCGCCCACCGTGGATGAATGGGGAAATGGAGGGAGAGACACATGTCTTTCAGACGAGCTTGAATCAAATGTGTTTTGCCGCCCATGTTTGGCGCTCACCATGTCTGAATGGGCTCAGAGGCCGTCGTGTCACGTCTGATTGAAGTTACTAGTCTACCCCTATCGACAATAGTGTAAATCCGGTCGATAAGGATGTCAAGTGTCAAGGGTAGACATTAATTTCCATCTCGCAAACACTTGCTTCAGGCAGCCCACAAATGATAGTGGGTGTTTAGCCGCTTCGTTCAAAACTTGGGAGAATTAGCATTCACGTTTGCCCTGGGCCCTGGCAACTAAATCCAAATCCAATTTTTATTTGATTACGAATATCCACAGATAATTCTACATTTTTTATTTATTTCTTCAAAACCACAACAAAGATTTATTCCACCTTTATATATGATTATGATTTAGAAATGCTGTGATCTTCGAATTCAGTAGATTGGATACACTTTGAGTCAAATAGTTGTTTCATCCAATACAATATGCTCACACGAAAAACAGTTCACCTTATGTCAATCATACAAGTACTGAGGATTACCTCGCCTAAAAAATTCGGATCATTACAACACATGGACAACATAGGGCCGGGGTCTTACAACATAATCCATTCAGAGACATGACACAACATGCAAGTACAATAATCTAATGATAATTTCAACTGCTATCTAAAGAAGAACTGGGATTACCCTGGGCTTCAGATAGCAGAAGCAGCAGGACCTCCTCCGTCTTCAAATGCAACATTCTTACTTCCTCCAATTCTTGGGTTGCTTGCATAATGCGTGCAGCTAATTGCATAATTTCCAGCTTCAAGATCGAGATTACCTCATTCATGGCAGCCACACCATCTCTTTTTGCCTCTAGTAGAGCCTCAAGAACTATAATATCTGTGCTCAGACTGCTCTCTGGCGGTTTTGCCTCTAAACTGCTACCATCTGGTAACATGGATGGCGCACTGCTTCCACAAATAGATTCTGGGGTTGTACATTGTGTCCTAGTGTGAACGGCATCCTGAAAGGTTTCCGCTGGACATAAGTAAGAGATAGTTATCGCATGATCCAGGCAGTAAGCTTACATGGTAAATGACATACAAATTATTGCTGGGCATGGCAAGCTATATTTAAATGGTTCGAAGCAGCATCAGCTGAAAAGAAATTAAAATGGTAAAATGAAACTAGGGATGTAAGTGGAAAATAAACGACATTCGCCAGTCCCATCTAGTTATTTTTTTGCTAGCTCCCTGGTTCAGTTTCCTCAAAAAACAAAAACTCTTTTGAACTATCATACCACTAGTGGACTTTAATCGGGATTAAACGGAACCCAGTTAACATCCCTAGTTGAAAGGGAGTGTACCACCGCTATATTTAGGTTGCCAAGGCATCTAAGCAGTTGAAATAATCTGAGAAAGCACTTAACAGTGTGGCCTCATATAAACTACGAAGACAGTCTTGTCATGAAGTTCAGAGGAAAAGTTAAGGACTCAAATGAACTAGGCATGCATTTCTTTACGATAGTACAGCAGGCACTGCTGACATATTGGCCAACTCAGGTATAGCGTAACAAGTAACAAACAAGCATTCGAATCAAGCAATACATCAAAGCAGACAACTGAACTATTTGTTATTCTGTAGGATTACAGGTTGAGGGCACAAGCCAAGAAAGCAGCCCACACGCATTACATTTCACATGTAAAACACATTGGCTTACCATATGTTGCTGTGAAGCCACGCTGCGGTTGCAATGTTGTTTGAAGATATCGTCAGCATCCCGTGGTTGCAAATCTACTTGTTGTAGTTTATTTTGCACCCTCTATTTAGGTAAAATTAATTTTAATCGCATGCACTGGTTCTAATTGACCATCAATGGTTCATCTAAACTAATGAAAGAAGGGTGTGTGCATACATGACAATATATCTGCTTCCCTCTATTTTTATGCTTGTTCGGGGTGCCAGCCCCAAAAGAACAAATATTTTGCTTCATGGGGTTGGCAGCTCCATAATTAATAGAAGCATCAAATTAGTCATGCAACTTGGGAAGATCAAGAACACACAAAAAAGTAATGAACAGAGGCTCGTAGCAGTGATGTAATAGATAGCATCAGAAAATGTAGGGTAAAACGAACAAAAACCAGCGGAACCACATGCTAGTTTGCTGATGTGTAATTAAGCATAGAGAACATGAAGCAGTCTGATGGAACCAACAGGTGGCATCAGAACAACACCATTATCATAAATATAGCATGCAAGAAGTAAAATAGTTGGCAGTGATATCTAGGAAGTACAGTAATACTTAGGACAAAACTAAAGCATATTAACTATATGTGCACTCGTATGTAATTTAGCACATGTAACATGTTCACTGCTAGAAGTATGGCTCTACAGGTGCAAGCAGAATAACGCGTCTCATGAAAAACTGAATGATGCCCTGAAGAAAT
Organism: Triticum aestivum; assembly: GCF_018294505.1. Lineage (NCBI taxonomy): Eukaryota > Viridiplantae > Streptophyta > Magnoliopsida > Poales > Poaceae > Triticum > Triticum aestivum. The sequence continues at coordinate 147,693,127 of NC_057811.1, forward strand.
TCAAAGGTGTGGGGCTTACGCTAAGAAAGTGAACGTAGGCGCCGGCCGTTGGATAATAGTACCTGATTCTCAGTGGCGTATGGGTATCGTTGGCATACTTGATAGCTAAGGATCGTCGATGGTGCTCGTGTTGCGGTTCAGTTTGGGCCGGCTGTCACCATCGCTGAAGCAGCTCCGGTGCTACGGTTGCGGTGCCTGTCGACATACAAGAAAGCTCATCTGTGGTAAGTGAACAGTTGCACGATAAAGAGAAAAACCGAAGGAGTACAGATCAAAATAACACGATGAGGCTGCGGCGTCGGTAAAGCAGGGCCGGTGGAGTTGAATATGGCGTCCGTGGAGCGGGTCCGGTGCAGTGGACGAAGGCTTCGGCGGGCGCGTTGTATAGTGCTTTCGGTGAGGCGGATCTGTTGCGGCGGACGAGGGCTTGTATGAAGGACCAGCGAAGGGACGGGCGAGGGAGTCAGTGATGGGCCTACACTGTGGTGGACGAGGGCACCGGTTAAGCAGATCCGGTGCGGTGGACCATGATGGCAGTCAAGGAGATCTGGAGCGGTGTACAAGCCAGTCGCTGAAGCGGCTCCGGTGAAGTGGTGAGTTGGCAGTTGGGGGTTCCAAGGTGCGGAAGGTAGATCCGTCGGGGTGTGAGGTCCACCGCTGTGGTGGAGGACTAGATTCGGCGGCTTGTCGTGGTTGGGGGGTTAGGGAGGGAAAGGGGAGGGGCTCTGGGGAAGAATGTTGGGGGCAAAGAGGGGAAAACAATGGAGTTACCAAAGCAGCCCTTTTCCGTTCATGTGGCAGGGGTAAAACAGGAATATCTCAGGGCTAAACTTTCGGGCGTGAGATATTTCGATGTGAGCGGGAAGTTTGAAAGCTTTTGGCGCCTGAAATTATATTCTGCTCTTGTACGGCCGACTATGATATCATGGCCGAGAATTTGTTTGTTTTGCATGCAAAAAAAGTGCAAGTTTTGAAAATCAATGTCCCCAACTCGAAACTTAGATTGTCCATTCAATTCAAATATGGATCATTGAGCTACTACAAGCAAATATCATCATATGGTCCAATTCAAATGAAATTCCAAATGTGTTTATCCTAAATATGATGACAAAAGCAAAAATGTGTATGTGTATGAATAAAGTGGATGATTATAATCTCTAGGTTTGATATATGAATTTGAAATCACGAAATCCCGGCTTAAAAATGTACCTCCATTTAAATGAATTACAAAAGCTAATGATGGAGTCGAATTCCAAAATTCCATTCTTAGGTTTGTAATTCTGGCACATCAAAGTATATCACGCATGTTCAAAAGTATCGTTATCTCATAGTCCAAACTGTGAAACAAATTGATCAACCTTGAGTGCACACACTATTGACCATGTATATCTCAATTACGCTAAAGTCCCTCAAATATAGACACCTCACTCTTTATCTGAAGCCAACCCCCCCCCCCTCGTCGCCCCCCACACACACAGAGAAGTCGTTCTCTCCCCCAAACACCAACACACGAGCACATTAACACCGCTCTCTCTTCTAAAGTCCGGACCCCAATATAGGTCTCTATCACTTTGTCTCTTGGGCATGCACACATCTCTTCCCCCACTCTCTAGCTAGGTCTCCCGGCATCTCTCTTTCCCAAGCACACGCACTATGTAGGGTGTATCTTTCCCATACACACAAAACGTCGCCCCCAAATGTCTATCTCCCTAGTTATGTGGTTCTCGCACACTCACCTGACACACCACCCCCACTGCAAAACAAGCACACTTTGTCTCCTTGTGCACCACTCTCCTCTTTCTATCTCTCCCACATGCAGACCCGCCCCAGCTCCTCCCTGTATACACATATGTCATGACTCTTTCCATAGCTCCCTAATGTATCATCGTTCTCGATCTCGCACATTGTTCTCTACACCATCTATTCTAGATCTCTCATGAAGTCCCTATCACACACACGATGACTCGCTTCCCTTGCATCTCCGTACATAGGCCAATTTCAAACAACATCAACATTGTCTCCCTATCTATACGCCATTTATGGACACAAACGCCCCCTCTCTTCCTCTCTCTCTCTCTCTCTCTCTCTCCGTCGCTAGCTCTCTCTCTCTCTCTCGCTCTCACACCCCTCTCCCACACACAATCAATGTCTCTTCCGAATAGTCTGCTCCCCCCGCCCGCGCCCATGCTATCCCGCTACTACACATGTCACACCATTCCCCCTTCCCTTATACTAGGTTTACATCATTAGTGGTCTCTCTACTCCACATACACACACTCCCTCTCACACACAAACGTGCGCACAAACACCCATTAATCTGGATCCTCATCTCTCCCCATGTCCGCATGTGTATCTCGCACACTCACTCTCAAATTATGTATATGTGTCTCCATGTTACACAACACAAAGCCCCATGTAGATGTCTCTCTCTATCCTCCACACACATAGACACAAAGAATCTGTTATCATTGCCTCAGTCTCTAGACATATCACACACGGACACTGTCTCTCTCTCTCTCTCTCTCTCGCAAACACGCTCAACAAGGGTTTCCCGTGAATAACTTACCGTCTATTCATCAATAGTCGTGGCAGTACGGCGAACACGAGACCTGAAAAAGAATAAATCTACACGTGCTTAGACTACCTAGTATGACTACTAGGACTAGAGCAAGCCAAAAAGCGCGCCGCCGTCACCCCCTCCTTATCGGCGACGGGAAAACCTTCGTTTTACACAGTCGAGAAGTCATTGTGCTAAGGCCTCACATGCTGAGGCGTTGAATAGAATGTAGATGCTAGTTTACGGAAAAAAGTATCGATAATATGTTTGTATCTCCACACTTATATTTCTTCTCTTACAAAAAACCGAGTTGGTGATGATGGTACGCGTGCCATCTTGCAATATAGACTGTCCGATCTATATCTGACTGATGGAAATTAAACTAAAAGATACCCGCACCCCTCTCCACATTTGCAGACAAGGCCTTCCCTCGTTCATCCTAATCTCCAACAACCTCATTGTTGAGCAATTAAGAAAGGAAGCCTCTAGAACAAACTGGCCTGGTGGCCGCTGCCGGCGTCATCAATCCCCTTGGCTCCGCTCAGTCCGACCACCAATCACCACCACGCCCCACTCCTCTTCACCTTATCTCCTATTTCTTGAGATATCATTAGTCTTTACACATGGGATTACTCCCACATGGGTCAATCACAACGAGTGTTTTTCTAAAAAAAATGCATCTTGATGTTCTGTGCAATGCACGGATCTTGCTAGTACTCCTACAGAAGACTAAGTTGGTGATGATGGTGTGTCTGCCATCCGTCGTTTGTGACCATTAGATCTACATCTAATGACTGTGAGGTAAGTTGTTGCCTTTTCTCACAAACATCCCACTTGTCTACAAATTTGCAAAAAACCCATAATTAGTATCTTAAAACGAACAACATCCCTCCCTGACCTCACCAAAATAGCCTAAGGAATATATTGTAATTGAAACATAATATATCTCTAGTGATATATGTATATCAAAATTAGAGTGTTTTGTATCAAGTTTATGAATAAGTATTATTCTAATTATGATTCGTTGCAACGCACATGAACATTGCTAGTATTTCCAACCATGCAATTTTTTCCCTAGTATTCCATAGTTTCGAGTTTTCCATCAAGATATTAGTCACTCATGGTTGATATTTACTTTCAATCATGTACACATATGCACTATGTAACTAGCCTTGCTTATTGGGTTCCAAAGCTTAACTTTCACTCCTAATACAATATGTAGAGTATTTAACAAAAAACTACCACTTTCAACCAGCCCTAGGAAGAATCTATTGTACAAAAAATAGCAAAAACATACCCAAAATTTCTTAATCCACGCCAAAAACTACTACCTACCGATTAGGTTAGTTTAAACCCATTTATGACATGGTTGGCCCACACGTCCGTGCTGACGAGGCAGCTTAAACCAACACATTTTGTTTGACCATTGACACGAGGGACCCACATCTGACCTTCTATCCTGTTATTCCCCCTCAAATCATTATTTTTCCTGAACATTACTTCAAACAGTACTGATGCGTGTTCGTTGGTGGCGCCGGTGATGAGCAAGTTGGCCGCCGCTCCACCGGACGGGCCGGACGCCGCGCTGGCCTCCGCACGGGTTGGAAGGCTGGCCCGAGCGTGACTCACGAGCGAGCAAGCCGACGTGCTGGCCTTCGCTCGAGCCAGATGGCTGGCCTTAGCGGGGCGCGCGCGAGCAAGTTGCCGTGCCGCCGTGCCAATCTAGCTAGCAAACCTTGCAGACAAGCAGCTGGACGGAGCTATCTTGGCTAGCTAGCGGCCGCGAGCGCCAGACGGAGCTGGCATCCGGGCTGCCGCAAAATGGGCTCCGCACCACTGGCGCTTTTGACCTCGCCTTTTGCTGGTGGCGGTAGCTGCGTCCCATGGCCGAGGATGACTAGGTGGACGGGCCGGAGGTAGGAGGTCACTCGGGGATTTTTGTGCAGACTGACATGTAGGTGCCACAAGTCATAACGCCCGGTCGAATAGAAGGCGTTGACTTAATGGGCGACATGGGCCCTATTTCGATACTCTAAGTCAGAGGTTAGATTCTAACCCTGAACTAACTCTAACCAAAGTGGTGTTTGGATGGCAGGGTTAGATTGACAACAAATGTATCCAAACAGGGCCATGGGTTGAAACGTGCCTATAACGGCACTTTGTAGAGTAGTCGTTTCTTGGTAGGGCTGGTTGGTAAGAGCATGTACAATGGTTGATAAGGTAGTCTTATCTTAAGTCTGCCACTTATGCAAGTGGTAGTAGTTTCTTGGCATTATTAGTGGTTTCTTGCATTATTAGGGGTTTCTTGTAAGGAACGATGTACTACTAGCGACAAAAGGTGATTCTAGGTTGCGTTGTACTCCAACGAGTACTACTAGTGGTCGCGGGAGTGTATACCTCGTTTTGTGGGTTCAATCCCAGCTGAACGCACGGTGGCCTTTTTTCTAAATAGTAACTTCGCTGTGAGCTAATATTTTACACGGGTAGTTTGAGTTTTGAAGTCAAACGACATGCGGCACCACAATCTGGGTGCACTGGATAGCCTAGCCACGTGAACGGGTTTTCCTTCCCAGCATCTCGTGGCTCGCGTGCTCGCCCTAGCCGCACCTCGTTTGCAGCTTCCTCATCAGCTAGTAGCATATTTAAACTAGCGCCTCCCAATTAAGCCCGAGGAGCCGAAAAAGCCTGGTGGGGCATTGGGAACTGTGCAATATGGCTCTGTACGTAAAGTGCTCTACTACTACTCTATAGCTTGCGGCGTTGCACGCATGGACTTCACTCCATTACCGGCTCTACTATAAAAGAAATTCCTCTTGACGTGTTTTTTTGAAACGGAGGCAAAAGCTTTGCTTCATCTCATTCATAAAGAAGGAATTACTAACAAAGTTCGACGAGATCCATTACACCTCCACAAATGGAAGCGAAAAGCCTAGTCTCGCTGTATCAAATAACTCAAATGTTCTGCCCCCGCAGTAACCGTCGCTGATAAACAGGCTGCTAGTGTGTGCATGAGAGGAGCGGCTGAGTAGGCTAGCTACATGAGAGGAGCGGCTGAATAGAGCACCGAGAGTACCCACTAGGCCACTACGCAGGTGTACTTTCCCTGCATTGATAGTACAGCGATGGTTCTAGAGAACAGTAGTACCCTCCACTTCCAACTGTAGCTCCTTGGCCCTGAGATTCAAGTGTTCAAAACTGGTGCACTATACTAGAAGTAGAGTACATAGCACTAGTAGTACCCTCGCACTCATAGTTGAGAAAGTAGTACTAGTACTGCTACAGTACGAGTACGTACTCCTCCGTCACATAATGTAAGACATTTTTTAACACTAGTTGGCGTGTACAAAAAGTAGCAAAAACATACCCAAAGATTCTTAATGCACGCCAAAAACTACTAGCTAGTGCCAAAAATTTCTTACTACTGCTGTTATTTACAGTATAATGTAATCCCATAATGTCCCATAATGCTAGTACTAGTAGTAAATAATAGCCTCACCCCTTCGCTACAGTTGGAAGGAACGATCTACAGTTGGAAGGGACGAGGCCCTGCGGTTACTACGCTCTTATCTCCTCCTCGCCAGTTCCCCTCCCCCCGAAGAGAAGGCAGTTCGCCGCTGCTCCCATGGATTCGCCAGGCGGGTTTCCTCCTCGTCGGGGCTGGGAGACCTTGGATGACGATCCTCTGGGATAAATCGCACGCCGCTCCGACGTCCTCACCGCCGCAAGACTCGGTGCTTCCTGCACCAACTTTTTCAAGACGGTGCTTAAAATGGCTTGGGAAAAGGCCATGCTTGTTGGTCTTCCATGCGTCCTCGAGGAGAAGGTTCTTCTATGGGACAACCCTTTGAACAGTGACCGCTCCCTGGCCATGGTTGCACGTTGACTCCGCTAGAGTTGCCGACGTTGAGAGGTAGTCAGATTTTGTCCGATGAGCAGGTCAGTAATGGAGTTTGATCATGTAGTACTTAGTTATTCCATTTCCATCCCGTAATTTCTCGGCTGCCCACCGTCTTATATATAGGTATGGGTCGGTGCCAACGAAGATTGGCTTGCATACCTCCGGCCGGATACCACCATCATTTTGCACAACATCCACAATAGTGCGGCTGTTCAGGTAGACCCCTTCTCCACCATTGGGATCGGCCTTCCGGATTGGCTGGGCTTGAATACGTATGATGATGCCTACATGAGATTGAAGAAGATAGCAATTGCGGACCCTTCGACAAAGCGACGCGGCTACGACGATTACTATCTCATCGCGGTGTTCGACATAAGGATTGCCATCAATGCAAGAGGCAGTAACGGTAGAGGCTGGCGCATGTTGGCGGCGGCAGATTTGTACCCCTTCATGTTCGAAGACGCCGTGCGCCATCTAGGCCGCATCTTCGCGGTGACAAGCCAGGGGACTTGTTTCATCTGGTGGCCATCCTACGGTATGGGAGATTACAAATGGAATGCACAAACCATCATTTGCATCCCTAACGGTACTCCATTATTTTGCAGGGACCAGTCATCCCGCGATCAAAATAAGATCGCCGATCCTGGATGTGCATTTGCATCCGCGATTCGGTCTAACCTTGAACCTTGTAGCTGACTTTGGCATATTGGGATCAACTATCTTAGCAGTCGTTACCCATGGTACCACTGATGTGCAACATGGTCACACAATCTACCACGATCGGACTGTCGCCATCTACCCAGGTATTCCATTTTTTAACCCTCTCGCCTTCTTTTTCATTGTTGTACTAGTACTCTACTTACGTACTAGTAGGAGTACTTTTTACCTTGGAGGACGCGTATAGCTAGCTAGGCCCTTGAAGACTTGAACCCACTAGCTGCCACCATTTTTGTTTTTCCATGTCTTACTATCTCATCCATGTAGCCAAGAGTGGCTATATATAATAAGCCAGTTATTTTACTTACTCTATACCGGAGTAGCACTATTTGCTGCACAATATTACTGACCGCCATATTTGAGCACAACATTATTATGCATGGACCTTGACTATGTACGTCACCATGTGTCCAGATCTGAGATGCCGGGTGTACCAGATGAACGGCGCCGAGTTCGACCCCCGTGATGCTATGTGGGTGCCGAGGAACACTCTTGGAGAGTACTCGCTTTTCATTAGGGACAGCTACCCCATTGTGAAGCGGATGCCACGTTCTGTGCACGACACGGAAGGCCTACCGTTCATGAAGCATGGTTGTGTCTTCAGTGCGCACCATTAGATGAACGACATGTTGGGACACGCTATCCCTGATTTATGCCGCTTCAGCTTGGATGAGTCTCCATCGTGTGGAACCGGACTAGAAAGCTGCGACAATGATTCCCGTTGCCCACCGCTATGGATCGTGCCATCCATGAAGAACACCTGGGACTGGAACCTGGAGGAGGACATGTAACCCATCTATAATGTGTAATTAAGTGGAGTACGGTAAATTGTGAATGGTAGCGCTGTGAATATATGTAGACTAGTCATGCACAAATTTATCACATGAATTGGAGATGAACTTGTGTGGCATACTGGCATTTGTCCTTTAGAATTTATTACTAGTAAATGTGTTATGTGTACGTGCAACTTGTGTGGTTGTTGCACGGGCTCCAACACGCTCTTTGAGAAAAAAAGGTGGCACAGCTTTGGATATACATGACGTGGCGGCATCATACAGTAGCATCGTTCGCTATAGTTGTAGTACGCTCCTACTAGGACGAAAACTCCTATAAAACCTTGCGCTTGGCTCTTTGCCTCTTCGGGAGGTTCAACAGTTCGTACTCGTGTGAACCTTACACTTGGCTCTTCGCCTCTTCGGAAGGTCCAACAATGATGATACTACAGTACACATTATGCTTCTGGCAATCTGACACCGATTGAACTGTTGCACGTCCACCGCGAGGGCGAGGGCGAGGGCGAGGGAGAGGGAGAGGGAGAGGGTGCTGTTGTCAAAACCCTCTCCTCGTCCTGCGAACAACCGCGCGCGTGGGCGAGGGAGAGGCGTAGTAAGCAGGCTTCTCCTCGTTCGGCGAGTTGACGGGACACATCAAAGCAGCACTAGTACTAGTCCATACTACATCCTTTCCGGTTAATATGTCTTAATTTGAAACAAGAAAAATACACCGGCGGTCAACGTATGTAACAATACGCTCTTTACGGTCACTATATATAGTTTTGCGGTGATTATACGATCACTAGCTCATCATAGAGCACCGTATTGCACCCTACTGACCGGCCACATAGTCGACGTGGCACTTTGTTGACTGGTTAAATTGTCACCTGGTTTCTGGGTCCCACCTGTCAGTTGGCAGAGCAAAGAAATCAGCTAAAAACAAAGAGTGTAGTACATCTACACTTCCAATGCATTTAGCCTTTAATCTAAATTGATATTGATTGACTAATGCACCAACTTGTGCTCTAGGTATAGGCTACATGTCTATCCTTAATTACAACATGCAACGACCTTCATTTAATCTTCTTCTCTCAATGGTCGCATGCACACATAAGTCTGCTACTTTTGGGCGTTAATTATGCCCTGGTCAATGTGTAAATCTCTAAATGTACAGTCTTTCACGGACGTAGGGAGTAGGTTGAGCACTTGAGTGTGAGCGTGTGTGTTGCGTCGTGTGCTGTGTGCCGCATGGCTGTGTGAGTGTTGCGTGCATCCATGTGTACGTGTGAGTGTTGCATGTTGCATGCATGGGGCTTACTCCCTCCCATTGACATGTTCATATTTCAAGCTTCGTCCTCTGTTCCCTCCATATGGTGATACACCCTCTGTTACCAAATACGGAGTAAAATCCTCCATCTGTTCCCAAATACGGAGTAAAATCCTCCCTCTGTTCCCAAATATGGAGTATTTGTCTTTCTAGAGATTTCAACAAGTGACTACGTACTGTAACATCCCAAATTTTCAATTTGGAATGTTATACCTAGGTCATTCATGCATATCATATTTTATTGCATATTTGCTTTGTGACCCTTGAAATTCTAAGCAACTCAAGGACCCATGGAGAGTTGGGGATTTCACCGTTTTCATATTTGAATTTTATCAAGTAGTGAAACAAGGGTCATTTGTTTTAATTATTTTTCTCTCCGAAAATATTTCATATCAAATTATATGAGAGGGGATAATATGACTTAACCAAAAATAATGAAACCCTAGCCCGCCGCCGCAGATCTCCACCGAGCCGCCGCCGTTGACTTTAGTCCGATCGGTTTTTTTAGAAACCCTAGCCCGTTTTTCTTTTTTAGATCGGTTTTTCTTTTGGTTTTTTTAGTTCGGTTAAACTGTGGACGTTCGTCCGTACGTTCATTTTAACGAACGCCGTTCACCCGTTAGTCACAGACAGCGAACGTTCGTTCGTTAGTCTGTTCGTCAGTTTTTCTTTTTCCAGGGTTTTTCGCGATTATTTTCGATCGCGATTTCTGACCCAATTTTCGTTTTAGTTTATCTTTTCTCTCGTTTATCGGAATCAGGCGATTCAAGTGCCTAGATGTTCGTCTAGAAGCCCTCTTTCTGTTTTAACCAACTTGAGCAAGATTTTGGTACTGTAAAATTTGACTTTAGTCCAGATTAGTAATCGGATCTTGTTTCATTCGCAGTTTGAGTTTCGTTGCTCTGTTTGATTTGATTCTTTTTGCAAACCGGAGTTCTTAAGTTGAACTTTCTTGTTAGATCATTTTATTTGAGTTTTAACCGTGCATCTTTGATTGATTGCTTATGTTTGCTATTGTTTGTTTGCGATAGAATTCCCGGAGTGCGAAGCGTGCTACTACGAGTCTCTAGGTTTTGCGGATCGTCAGCAAGGCAAGTAACACATTGATCATACTCTTTTCATACCCAGTTTTTATGCATTAGTTCCAATCCTCAAACACTGCATGATTAGGATGTGATTAACTTGTGGGTTTGGGAAGTAGTTGATGAGGTAGAACCTATTACTCAGTTTTATTGTCAAACCCTTGGGAGTTACTTCTACGTATGCTTATATTGCCATGCTATGCTCGTAGACGTGGATTTGGGTTTGAGTGTATCCATGACAGATGTGAGATTGTTAATTAATGGTTAACTTAAGGTGGCAACTTTAATACTCATCTAGGTGGATTGTTTGTTTTGGTCACCTGGGGAATCCAGTGTTGTCCTGGGCGATCCCGGGGATATACCGTGTGATCCTCCTACGGTTCGCCACCCAGGCTCAAAGGGATCGTGAGATATTTCATGCTAGAAACTTCCGTGTGCAGCCACAAGCCATTATGGGCTCTGGCATAGTTGAGTATGCTACATGACCTCTTGAAGAGGTGGACTAGCAGATGTAGGGGAAAGTAGGTGTACCGGTCCACCCAAAGTAAAGAGTTAATGTTTGTGAAAGACTGTGTCTGAGTCATCCGTTTCTCAAACGCCATGTAGTGCGAGAAATCCAACGGAGGAGATCGAGTCTTGTGGGGAAAAGTGCGCAAACCTCTGTAGAGTGTACAATCTAATCATGGTTAGTCGTGTCCCCGGTTATGGACATCTTGAGTATCTAGTACTTGGATTATCCTATTGTATCTCATCACTCTAAATTAATTTGTTGGGTTATTAATGATTACTTTTAATTGGGATTGAGATGGGGGTACCATTCTCAATGTTTCAACCACCCTGATAGTTAAATAAAAATTATTCCTTTGATGTAGGAAAAAATTGGCTTTTCGCAAAAACATATAACCATAGAGCCTCCACCAGCCAAATATGCATGTAGTGATAGATTTATCTGTTAATTGCTCTACTGTGTTATTTTGCCAGCATATTCCATGTGCTGGCCCGTTTTCGGGCTGCAACGTATTATGTTGCAGACATTTCAGACGACGAGTAAGGTGCGATAGGTCGTCGTCATGCACTCAGCTATGCCGTTGGAGTTGATGGACTCACTTTATCTTCCAAGCCTTCCGCTGTTATCTTATTTAGATGGCCTTAAGCCATATTTATTGTAATAAGATCTCTTTTGAGACATTCGATGTAATAAGTGTCTGATTGCACTCTGTTATAAATCCTTCGAGTACTGTGTGTGTCAGCATTACTGATCCAGGGATGACACTTATGCACAGAGATTTGACCATCTGAGGTCGGATCGCTACAAGATGGTATCAGAGCACACGCTGACTGTACGACACGACCACTAAGAAAAGCCATAGGTCATTCTTCTCTACTCATTTCTGACTCCTCTCCATTTTCTACTCTTTAGGATGGCGGACTCGAGGAACAAGTTTGCACAACCGGATGAAGACACACCCTTTGGACGACACTTGAAGGAAGTCACTAGGTACCTGAACATCGGAATACCAAGCTTCACCGGGACCTACACCGCCACTTTACCGGAAGAGGAGCGTTGGAGTGTTCGAGTTCAAGTTCCAGGAAGGACATTCACGCCTATTATGGAGCCCATAGAGTTTTCCTTTGATGCACCAACCTGGAGTCTAGGAAAGAGCATGGCAGCCCACATTACCATGGGACGCATCGGCGAAGTCTACAGCAAGGATCTCAAGGACACTATCTACCAGATACGTGGGCTCCGAGACAAGCAATGGGAGATGATCTGCACCAGGAAGGACAGGTCCATTGCAGCTTTCATCCAGGAGCTAAACCAGCACATTCGACGCCAGGAGAACCAGATGTGCGCATGCATGATATATTTGAAGAAGGCGATGACTAGGATCACCGAGCTAGAAGAGGAACTCAAGTCTACGCGTGATGGATACGAGGAGGAAATCGCGATACTATTGGAGAAGAATGACGACCTGATAAAGAAGATCGAAGTTTTCATGGGAGACCCCGCGCCAGGAGGAGAAGACGACGATTCCACTTGTCCGGAGAACTACATCATCATCGACGACACTGACTCAGACCCCGATGATAGTGATGATGGTTATGAAGATGAAGCTGGAGCGGACGTCATGGAGTCTTCCACTGATCAAAATTTCTAGAATGACCACCATATGATTAGTAGTCTTTCCCCATGTATATAGTATAGTCCGAGCACTGTAACGATAGTTCTAGACCGTTTGTATGCCCTTGCTTGATTGATTGAGTGATATGATATGATTGTGTTTGTCTCATGTGCATATGGGTAGTGCTTTCTCACTAGACCTCATTTCTATTGTAATCTCTCCCCCCTAAACCCATCAGATGCCTCCGAGACGTGACACCGGATTTGTCTTCCCACCGAAGATCACCCAGTTGATCCAGCAGCAGAATGCCTTGATGCAGATATTAGTCCAGAACCAAGGCAACAACAACAACAACCCTCCTCCAGTTGACAACTTAGCCCGTTTTCTGAGGTTACAGCCGCCGGTGTTTTCTAGTAGCACCGAGCCAATAGTTGCGGATGACTGGTTACACAAGATTGGAAGGGAGTTGACCACCGCAGGTTGCACTAATGCTGAGAAGGTGTGTTTTGCCGCACATCAGCTGGATGGACCAGCAGCCTCATGGTGGGAGAATTACACAGCCACTTTCCCTATAGCCAACATCACTTGGGATCAGTTTCAGCAAGCTTTCCACACAGCCCATGTCTCAACTGGAGCTATGAGCATGAAGAAGCGTGAGTTTTGCAACTTACGCCAGGGGAACCGTACTGTAGCTCAGTACGTGGATGAGTTTAGCAAGTTATCTCGTTATGCCCCTGATGATGTGGCCACGAATGCCGCGAAGCAGGAGAAGTTTATGGAAGGGCTGAATGATAAGATGAGCATGCAGTTGATGGTGGCGACATTCAATAACTACCAGGAGTTGGTAGACAAGGCTCTTATGATTGAAGGGAAGCAGCAGCAGATTGAGAGCCGCAAAAGGAAGTATGGACAAGGAAAGTACAATTCAGGAGCTCAGCAGAAGCCGCATTTAACCCCGAACTCGGGAGGATTTACCCATAACCATGGAGGCCACACCCACAATGGAGGGAGCTCTCACAACCACAATGGCCACAAGAATGGGAATGGGAATGGAGCAAGCAACAATCAGAACCGCGCTAACCCAGCAACACCCGCAAAGAAGGACCAGAGTCACATTACTTGTTTGAAGTGTGGGCAGACTGGGCACTACGCCAATGATTGCCCTGAGTTGAAGAATGGCAATGGAAATGGAAGCTCTGGGAAGAAGGCTAACCCATGCAACAGAGGACAAGTGAACCACGTTAACATGGAGGAGTTTGAAGAGCAGCCAGACGCCATTATCGGTAAGTTTTTGGTTAAGTCATTTACTGCACTTGTTCTTTTTGATACTGGTGCATCGCATTCATACATATCGAGGGGGTTCGTGGATAAGTATAAGTTGCCCACTAAAGTTCTTAAGACACCTATGCTAGTAACCTCACTCGGAGCAGAGTATATGGCAAGCAGAGGATGTTTTCAGATGCCATTAACCATAGGTAGTCATACTTTCCCCTCAGACCTTATAATTCTGGAGTCACAAGGGTTGGATGTGATACTGCGCATGGATTGGCTGTCGATGTATGGAGGAAACATCGATTGCGCCAGTAAGTCGATTTATGTCACCACCTCGGAGGGAAAGAGGATCAAGTTTGTATCCAGGCATACGTCAAGGAGAACCCAAGTAAATTCCCTCTCAGGAGTTGTTCAGGAGGAAGTACCTATTGTGAAGGATTACCCGGATGTGTTTCCAGAGGAATTACCAGGCATGCCACCGGAGCAAGACATTGAGTTCTTAATAGAACTATTGCCAGGTACCGGGCCTATATCGAAGAGACCATACCGGATGCCCGCAAACGATCTGGAGGAGATTAAGAAACAGATTAAGGAGTTATTGGAGAAAGGTTACATCCAACGAAGTTCATCACCGTGGGGAGCTCCAGTGCTCCTGGTTGAGAAGAAAGATAGATCGTTGAGGATGGTTGTTGATTATCGGGCATTGAATGAAGTGACGATCAAGAACAAGTACCCACTGCCGATGATCAATGATTTGTTCGACCAGCTGCAAGGAGCTAAAGTGTTTTCGAAGATCGATCTGCGATCGGGATATCACCAGTTGAAGATTCGGGAGAAGGATATACCTAAGACAGCTTTCACCACAAGGTACGGGCTGTATGAGTATACGGTTATGTCATTTGGATTAACTAACGCCCCTGCATATTTCATGAGTATGATGAAAAGGTGTTCATGGAGTTCTTGGATAAGTTTGTCATGGTGTTCATTGATGATATCTTGGTATACTCGAAGAATGAAGAGGAGCACAAGGAACATTTGCGTTTAGTTCTCGAGAAGCTCAGGGAACACCAGTTATATGCCAAGTTCAGCAAATGTGAGTTTTGGCTGAAGGAAGTTGGATTTCTTGGACATGTTATATCAGGAGAAGGTATAGCAGTGGATCCCACCAAGGTTCAGTCAGTCACCGAGTGGTTGGCACCCACCTCAGTTGTAGAGATCCGCAGTTTTCTTGGACTTGCGGGATACTACCGGAGATTTATTGAGAATTTCTCTAAGATTGCGAAGCCCATGACGACATTGTTGAAGAAGGGCACCATGTTTAAATGGACAGAAGAATGTGAGGCCAGTTTTCAGGAGTTGAAGAAACGCTTGACCACAGCCCCAGTGCTAATCCTGCCGGATATACGCAAGGATTTCCAAGTGTATTGCGACGCCTCTCGCTTAGGACTTGGAGGAGTACTTATGCAAGACGGAAGAGTTGTTTCCTATGCCTCAAGACAACTTAAACCGCATGAGTTGAATTATGCCACGCATGATTTGGAGTTAGCAGCTATGGTACATGCACTCAAGACTTGGAGACATTTTCTCATTGGGAACCGTTGCGACGTGTACACGGATCACAAGAGTTTGAAGTACATCTTTACCCAGAAGGAGCTGAACCTCAGGCAGAGGAGATGGTTGGAGCTCATAAAGGATTATGACATGAAGCTGCATTATCATCCAGGAAAGGCCAATGTCATAGCAGACGCTTTGAGCCGTAAGAGTTATGGTAAAATCCTTAAGAGGGGGAATGCCAAAGGAGTTAGCCGAGGATCTCAGGGAACTTCGTTTGGAGATTGTTCCTAGAGGTTTTGTTGCAACAATGGAAGTTCAGTCTACATTGTTGGGAAAGATTCGAGAAGCTCAGAAGGATGATAAGGAGATTGCCGAGATAAAGGAGAAAATGGGCGAAGGAAAAGCTAAAGGTTTTCATGAGGATGAGCACGAGACCTTATGGTTTGAGGACCGTGTATATGTGCCCAATAATGCAGAGATCAGGAAGTTGATACTACAGGAAGCTCATGACTCGCCATACTCGATACACCCCAGAAACACTAAGATGTATTTGGACTTGAAGGAGCGTTTCTGGTGGACTGGTATGAAGAAGGATATTGCAGAGTATGTAGCCGTATGTGATGTATGTCAGAGAGTGAAGGCAGAACATTAGAAGCCAGCAGGATTACTGCAGCCTATGCCGCTACCCGAATGGAAGTGGGACAAGCTTGGCATGGATTTCATCACCGGATTGCCCAGGAACCGATCAGGATATGATTCTATCTGGGTAGTAGTGGATCGTTTGACCAAAGTGGCTCACTTTATCCCAGTAAAAACCACCTATACAAGTGCGAAGTTGGCCAAGATATATATGACCAGGATCGTATGTCTGCACGGAGTTCCGAGGACCAGCGTATCAGATAGAGGAACACAGTTTACTTCAAAGTTTTGGCATCAGCTGCACCAGACTTTGGGGACCAGGCTAGAGTTTAGCACAGCCTTTCATCCGTAGACAGACGGACAGACCGAGAGAGTCAATCAGATTCTGGAGGACATGTTGAGAGCTTGTGCACTAGATTATGGATCTAGTTGGGATGATTATTTGCCGTACGTAGAGTTTTCATACAACAACTACTACCAGGCGAGTTTGAAGATGGCACCTTTCGAAGCCCTGTATGGACGAAGATGCAGAACACTGTTGATGTGGGATGAAGTAGGAGACCGACAGTTGTTTGGACCGGATTTGATTAAGGAGTCCGAAGAGAAGGTTAAGCTGATTCGAGACCGACTGAAGGTAGCTCAGTCCAGGCAGAAGAGTTATGCGGTTTCGAAATGCAAGGAGGTAGTCTATGAAATCGGAGACAGAGCATATCTACGAGTGTCACCTCTGCGAGGAGTTAAACGTTTTGGAGTTAAGGGAAAGTTAGCCCCAAGATTTGTAGGACCATACCGAGTTTTGGAACGCATGGGAGAGGTTGCCTACAAGTTGGAGTTACCCGAAGGACTGTCAGGAGTTCATGATGTGTTTCACATTTCCCAGTTGAAGAAGTGCCATGCAGAGATGGCTGATATACCACTAAGAGATACAGTGCCCTGGAAGCAATTCAGTTGGACAGGATCTGACATACGAGGAGAAACCTGTCAAGATTCTTGAGTTTGCCAGCCGAGTTACTTGCAGCAAGGTTATCAACTTTTGCAAAGTTCAGTGGAGCCACCATACCGAGGATGAAGCCACCTGGGAATGAGAGGATGATCTTCTCAAAGACAAACCACACCTATTTTCTAGCCAACCAGAATCTCGAGGGCGAGATTCATCTTAAGGGGGGTAGGTTTGTAACATCCCAAATTTTCAATTTGGAATGTTATACCTAGGTCATTCATGCATATCATATTTTATTCCATATTTTCTTTGCGACCCTCGAAATTCTAAGCAACTCAAGGACCCACGGAGAGAGTTGGGGATTTCACCATTTTCATATTTGAATTTTATCAAGTAGTGAAACAAGGGTCATTTGTTTTAATTATTTTTCTCTCCGAAAATATTTCATATCAAATTATATGAAAGGGGATAATATGACTTAACCAAAAATAATGAAATATTGGAGAAAAAAAATATTAAAATCAAATAAAAAAATTATTTGGATTTTATTGCTATTTTATTTGAATTAGGAAAAATATGCGTTTTTCAAAACAGCATTAGAGTCCTAAATAAATGTTCACCTTGTCCGGTAGATTTTTATAGGACGGGGAAAATTTATTTCGGGATTTTTTGAGTTAGTTTAGTATTTATTTTCTTCGTTCTTCTGCGCGTCGGAATATTTTTTTTAAAGTTACCGCCTTACCGGGCCGTGTCGGCCTGGGACACCGACCCGGCCGGCCCGTTAAGAGGTGAGGCCTCGAGCCGCCGCCAGCCCCAGCCCACCCGCGCGGCCCGCCAAACCCTAAGTCGCCACCGCCGATCTCCACCCAGCTGCCGTCGTTGACTTTAGTCCGGTCGGTTTTTTTAGAAACCCTAACCCGTTTTTCTTTTTTAGATTGGTTTTTGTTTCGGTTTTTTTTGGTTCGGTTAAACTGCGGACGTTCGTCCGTACGATCGTTTTAACGAATGCCATTCACCCGTTAGTCAGAGACAGCAAACGTTCGTTCGTTAGTCTGTTCGTCAGTTTTTTTTCCAGGGTTTTTCGCGATTATTTTCGATCGTGATTTCTGACCCGATTTTCATTTTAGTTTATCTTTTCGCTCGTTTATCGGAATCAGGTGATTCAAGCACCTAGATCTTTGTCTCGAAGCCCTCTTTCTGTTTAACCAACCCGAACAAGATTTTGGAACAGTAAAATTTGACTTTAGTCCAGATTAGTAATCGGATCTTGTTTCATTCGCAGTTTGAGTTTCGTTGCTCCGTTTGATTTGATTCTTTTTGCAAACCGGAGTTCTTAAGTTGAACTTTCTTGTTAGATCTTCTTATTTGAGTTTTAACCGTGCATCTTTGATTGATTGCTTATGTTTGCTATTGTTTGTTTGCGATAGAATTCCCGAAGTGCGAAGCGTGCTACTACGAGTCTCTAGGTTTTGCGGATCGTCAGCAAGGCAAGCAACACATTGATCATACTGTTTTCATACCCAGCTTTTTTGCATTAGTTCCAATCCTCAAACACTGCATGATTAGGATGTGATTAACTTGTGGGTTTGGGAAGTAGTTGATGAGGTAGAACCTATTACCCTGTTTTATTGTCAAACCCTTGGGAGTTACTTCTACGTATGCTTATATTGCCATGCTATGCTCGTAGACGTGGATTTGGGTTTGAGTGTATCCATGACAGATGTGAGATTGTTAATTAATGGTTTAACTTAAGGTGGCAAATTTAATACACATCTGGGTGGATTGTTTGTTTTGGGTACCAGGGTATCCAGTGTTGTCCTGGGAGATCCCGGGGATATGTCGTGTGATCCTCCTACGGTCCGCCACCCAGG
Organism: Triticum aestivum; assembly: GCF_018294505.1. NCBI lineage: Eukaryota > Viridiplantae > Streptophyta > Magnoliopsida > Poales > Poaceae > Triticum > Triticum aestivum. The sequence goes on from NC_057811.1 coordinate 147,711,880, forward strand.
CTCAAAGGGATCGTGAGATATTTCATGCTAGAAACTTCTGTGTGCAGCCACAAGCCATTATGGGTTCTGGCATAGTTGAGTATGCTACATGACCTCTTGAAGATGTGGACTAGCAGATGTAGGGGAAAGTAGGTGTACCGGTCCACCCGGAGTAAAGAGTTAATGTTTCTGAAAGACTGTGTCTCGGTCATCCGTTTCTCAAACACCATGTAGTGCGAGAAATCCAATGGAGGAGATCGAGTCTTGTGGGGAAAAGTGCGCAAACCTCTGCAGAGTGTACAATCTAATCATGGTTAGTCGTGTCCCCGGTTATGGACATCTTGAGTATCTAGTACTTGGATTATCCTATTGTATCTCATCACTCTAAATTAATTTGTTGGGTTATTAATGATTACTTTTAATTGGGATTGAGATGGGGGTACCATTCTCAATGTTTCAACCACCCTGATAGTTAAATAAAATTTATACCTTTGATGTAGGGAAAAATTGGCTTTTCACAAAAACATATAACCTTAGAGCCTCCACCAGCCAAATATGCATGTAGTGATAGATTTATCTGTTCATTGCTCTACTGTGTTATTTTGTCAGCATATTCCATGTGCTGACCCGTTTTTGGGCTGCAACATATTATGTTGCAGACATTTCAGACGACGAGTAAGGTGCGATAGGTCGTTGTCATGCACTCAGCTATGCCGTTGGAGTTGATGGACTCACTTTATCTTCCAAGCCTTCCATGGTTATCTTATTTAGATGGCCTTAAGCCATATTTATTGTAATAAGATCTCTTTTGAGACATTCGATGTAATAAGTGTGTGATTGCACTCTGTTATAAATCCTTCGAGTACTGTGTGTGTCAGCATTACCGATCCAGGGATGACACTTATGCACAGAGATTTGACCATCTGAGGTCGGATAGCTACACGTACAGAGCAAAATGAGTGAAGTGAGCGTAGAGGCATAGGGATAATGTAGAAAGGAAGTCTTCGCGATCCATTATTCCCCATCTCGGTCAGAGAGAACTATTCAACTAGTCTTCGCAGTGAAGTGACAATACACGCTGCAACAGATGGGACACTTAATTAATAAGCTGAACCAGCGTGTTGGTGTTACTAAATCAGCCTTACCCAGTACTGCCATCATGTTTGCCAGTAGAGCACGCTTCTGTCCTCCATTAACTGACATATGGGCCCTCTTGTGGTAGACACGTATGTGATCGGTGTAACTATTTACACTCCGAAGGACGGTATATCCTGGTAGTAGTAGTAGAATTGAGATTTAATGCACTTTCTTCCCCGTCTTCCACTCTTCTTCCTCCTCTCTTCTTCTTCCTCCCCTCTTCCCCATCGTCGGCCGCACACCATTCCCCCCCGCTCTCTGCTCGCCCGCCCGTGCTATCTTCCTTGGTAGCTCGCGCGTACCATATCCCCCTGCTCACTGTTCGGCCACACGGGGAGAAGCTTCTTCGCTCGCCCGCCCGAATCCACTTCCCCGCTGGCTCGCAGGCACCGAAAACCCCAATGGCAGAACCGACTGACACGCAGAGCCATGATTGGAATTCCCTCCCCGATGTTCTCTTGGAGCAGATCTGTAATCGTATGGACCTACTCAGCACCGTCCGTCTGGCCGCATGCTCGGTGTCTTTGTACCGTCTACTGGTCTGCAACCAGCCGACTCTTTTCGAGACACCCTGCTTGCTGATTCCCGATCCTCGTAGGTGGCCCAGACACCGACTTGACGATCCTATGGAGGTTGACGTGGTGCCCCTCGACATGCTACCACTAGTCGTCCACCTGTCCTTCATGCGCGGCCACTACTGGGCGGGCATGAAGGCCAACTGGATCGTCCTCATCCACCAATCCGGTAGTCCGTGGCATCTCGTGGATATCTACACCCAGCTAGAGATCACCCTTCCATCTTTGGATACCGCCGCCATCGAGCCTCGCGGCCCGCCGGACACTCCTGCCTACTACGCACGAGACGGGTCGAGCTTTTGGCTCGACCTCTGTTTGCTGAAGGTTGTAATCTGCGAAGTGCCCACACCATCAGAAGACTACATGGATTACAAGCTCATTGTCGTGTTCAACATGGGATTAGTCTATCTGGAATCCGGTTGCCATACATGGTTATGGCTCATCGTCGATCCTCTTTACCCAACACTTCTGTCTGATGCTATAGTACACAATGGCATCGTTTATGCGTCGACGCACAGATTGGCTGCCTATACTGGTGGAATCTATCATGTTGTAATTGTTCTATCTCATCTCATCTTTACCTTAAGAATACGACTGCCTGTTCATTGTTACAAATTTGAATATGTAGTATGTCTATAACCACATCATTGCTATATGTTCCTCTCATTTCCTAGATTTTTATGACCACACATGTTATTGTTAGAGTTGATATGAGAACAATTGGTATCTAATGATTGTTAGAATAGATATTATGAGTATAACCTCATGATTGCTATATGTTACTCTCATTTCCAGGATTTTTGTAACAACGCATGTTATTGCTAAGAGTTGATATGATAACTGTAGTAAGTGCTATGGTAGAATATGAGTAGGCCCTGTCATATCTGTTTTCCTCTCATTGTTACATGATGTTTGAACCATGATATATTGCTAGAATATGAAAGCCATTGGCTTTTTTTTTAAGTTGGGTATGATTATGACCACGGCATTGCAATTCTCTGTCTATGATACGTGTCACTGTTATAATAATCTTAATTCCACACATACTCTGAACATGATTGTTTATTTTTGTCCTTTTGGTCTCCAATTTGAATTGTTGCAGCAGACGCAAATGCGCTGGCCTTCATGATTCCAGGACCTGGAATCATACCAGCCGATGGGTGGTGGTTTATTGCTCGTTCAGCTGATGGTGGTCATTTGATGCTCATTTGCACGTACCAAATTGACCAAACCATTTCATCAAACCACATGCAGTACAATGCCTGGGGCGTTCGTGACATTGATGGCTATGGCTGCTTCGTGTTCAAGAAAGAAACCAGCTCTGTTGGGCCAGGCGTATTCAATTGGAGGCGGGTTTATAGCCTCGGCAACCACTCCATGTTCCTCGGGCTCAATTATCCGATCATCCAACCAATCATCGATCATATCACTGGCGATGATTACCATGTTATACAACTTCCATTCGCCAGGGGGGACTGTGTTTTTACATCATACCATGGGTTTCATGAATCACCATATCCAGAGATTCGTCGACACAGCTTGTTGCCAGATAATCTTCAGTGTGTGAAAGGCATCAAGCTTCCATGCGATGGATGGCTTTTGCAAACCCGACATGCGGCGATGTGGTTCATGCCAACAGCAAATATGCACAACTTGATTCCTACTGATATGTAGACTGAGCCATGTATTCTGCTACTGTAGCACGACCCTCTTTTGTTGGATATTATGTACTGTTGTTAGTTTGAAGCACTCCTCTGGTTTGAAGGATAGATACCTTTCTGGGATCAAGTACATCCTAACTCACCTGCGCAGGATGTACTGATAATGATGATGGAGATGTTGTGCAGTATATATATATATCACTTAGGCTTTAAGTGCGTACTTGTTAGTTAAACCTATGGTTAAAATGTGACACTAAATACGACTAGTAAGTAGTACAGTGGCAGTACTAGTATACGTCGGTCAAATTATTCATCATGTCCACACATTGAATTGACGTGACAACACGCTGCGTGTGAGGTGACACAAGAATCCCGACGGCGTGTTCGGGTATTCTGGACTTCAGATTTGGAGTACCACTTATCTGTCGAAATCTTTCATCATTCACTTAAAACAGTCGATTGATCATACATTGAGTACCATATAACTGGAATTAACCGATGCAAGTCGAAGAAGGATTGGCCGGTGCTGCCGGCTGGCGTCAAGTTCGATCCCATAGATCAGGAGCTGATCGAGCACCTTGAGGCTAAAGTGAGTGCTAACAGCTCGAGATCTCACCCTCTCATCGATTTGTTCATACCAACCATCGACAGCGAGCATGGCATATGCTACACCCATCCTAAGAAACTTCCAGGTAAGACACTGATCGGCCGTCTACTTGCACAAACATATTCCTTTGTTTATAGCTCTATTTTTCTTTTTAGACGCAGACCTGGTGAAGCAATTACAATTTGACAGTTAATAAAAAGTGAAACAAGTGACTGCAACATGCCGAAGATGTTATGAAAATGCCAACTACGTACACTAAAACCTGTATTCAACAATACTGCAGGTATCACACTGAGTGGCCTAAGCAAGCATTTCTTCCAGCGCAATTCCAGGTCGTTCAAAAGGGGCACGTGGACGCGTCGCAAGATACAGTCGGAGTGTGGCATGCACGCGATGTGGCACAACACCGGCAATACCTTGCCGGTGATGGTCAACGGCCGGCAGACGGGCAGCAAAAAGGTTCTGGTGCTGCACACCAACAAGAACTTCGACCAGCAGAGGACCAACTAGGTGATGCACCAGTATCACCTCGGGGACCTCGAGCAAGAGAAGGAGCGGGAGCTGGTCCTCTGCAAGATTTTCTACCAGAAGAACACTAGGGCCAGGAGTAAAAATATTATAAGTTAGTTTGGTATTGGTACTTGTACTACCTTGTCGTCCGCTAGTTGGTATTGTTGTCAACGATCTTTTGGTATGAACTTCGCATTTGCTTCCAACCATCATGCCGAGGGTCGACGTGGATATAAAGCTGAATCATTTGTTTCGAAACGAATTTTCAGGCACCTGATTTTTATTTGATGGGTAGCATAAGCACCTGCCGTTCGAATTCCCAGTTCTCCAATTTTTTTGAAACAAGTGCATACTCTTATTATCACGATAAAAAACAATCACTGCTGCATCCCAGTTATCAGTCTGTACTTGCAGAATTCTCTCGTTTATTGAGCACGTATATTGTTTTTTCAGGTCGAGCAAATTTCAACTGGGCTGTAGACCGCCCAGGCTTGGTTTTGTTTTTAACAGGCCCAGCCCATGACGACAACGGGGCACAAAGATCCAGGAGGTATCTACTGGCCTCTGGCCCACCAGCGTTAGTTATATTTTGTCTTACAACATCCGCAGGCACTTTTTTTACTGAATCAAACACACAGCCCAGTTCTATTTTCCTCTTGAAACGCATGTCCTACATCCGTTTTCTAATCTCTAGGTATAGTTTTACTAGTTCATAAACACGTATCATTATATTGAAAATACATAAAATTCACTTTTCATATTTACATCCTTATTTTTGTTGTTGTTTTCCCTCCCAGCGCTGATTTTTTTACCACTGGTTTTCCCTTAAACCACCTCAATTGTCCCACGTCTTATTTGCTTACAAAAACAAAATGTTTTTTGGCAAATCAATATGTCCTTAAAAAATGTTTATCATTTCGGGATTACAAAAGTTCGGACTCCACCGAAATATGCAAAATAAGGTTGAACTTTTTGACCGTGGTCCTGGGCAGGAAATGGGCTGTAATAAATTATTTAAAAATTAGCAAATGGGCTGCAAATTATTAAAAAATAGCAAATGGGCTCTATGTTGTCTGCCACAGATTTGGTGGCTGACTTGTGGGCCTACTAAGTTCATGCGTACACAAGGTTTATCAAAAAAGAAACTTAGTCAACAATCGACTCTACCAACGTCAGACCGTTAGATGTCAATCTAACGGCAATCGTGCTTCTTCAGTCTCTGATCTTCCTGCCCCAGCCGCCCAAACCAGCGCCGTCGGAACCGCCTGCTCCTGCCTCCCGTGGCCGGCTGTGCTGCTGGGCAGGCCTCACGGCCCCATCATATACTCGCATCCCTGGCCTGTCTATCCCTCTACTCACCACACCTCCTGTTATTTTCCGGCGACGGCAGCCGAACCAGTCAACCCTCGTACTCTCCACCGTGTGGGCAGCCACTGTTGTGTCTTCCCCGGCTCCGTGTCGTTCCCTTCGTAGGCCTCACCATCGTCCACCACCCTGGTGCTCTCGGCGCGGCGTGGTCAACATGGTCAATGAACGACATCCATCGGAAGTGGACTGTACGTGGAGAGGCTGACAACTGGGTCCACGGCCGCACACAAGGAAATGCCTCCTTATTACACGCAAAATAATGATTCCTCCACCTGACATCTGGGACCCGCCGGAAGGGCCTCTGTATTTCGTGAAAAAAACGTTCCCCCCGCTGATAGGTCGGACACACCAACTATATCTTCGCACGCAAGGAAGTGCCTCCTTATTGCGCACAAAAAAATGAATACCCCCTGCCAGCTGGGACCCACCACAGTGGGAGGCTGACTTGTGGGCCTACTAAGTTGACGGGGACGGAGGGCTTTGTCAACTTAGTCAATATGAACGATTCTAGCTCCAGTGACCGTACGATGTCCATCCAACGGCCTTAGTGCTTCTTCAACCTCTGGTCTTCTTGCTCCAGCCGCCCAAAGCAGCGCCGGTCGTGCCGCCTGCTCCTGCCTCCCGTGGTCGGATGTGCTGCCGCGGAGGCCTCACCGCCCCCATACTACTCCCACCACTGGCCAGGCTATCCGTCCACTCACCCACACCCCCTGTTATTCTGCGGCTACGGCAGCCTCACACCGCAGCCGAACCAGTGAACCCTCATACTCCTCTCCGCGTGGGCATCCAGTGCCGCGTCTTCCCCGGCTCCACGTCATCCCCTTCCTAGGCCTCGCCGTCGTCCACCGCGTTGGTGCTCTCGGCGCGGCGTGGTCAATGTGGTCAACGACCAACTTCCATTGGAAGAGTACTGTACGTGGAGAGGCTGACAGCTGGGTCCACGGCCACAGCCCAGTTTTTTTGTGATTTTCCAAGTAAGTCGCTTTGTCAGGCCTATTGGGCTGCAAATCTTTCAAGACGAGGAGAGCTTCATTCGGCTGGCCGAGAAAATGGCCGATCAGTAATGAGAAATGGGCTGTACATTTTTAAAACACATCAAACCGGCAATTAGTTTCAAATTTCTTTTTTTCATTTCGAGATTTTAAATTGCATTGATTTTTATGCATGGACAATTTGTTGGATTTTATATTGATATACATTTATTTTTAAAATCAGTTTGAATGTGACTCGAAATTTTGGGATTAAAAACAGTTCGGACCGCACCGAAATATGCAAAATTTCGTATAATTTTTCAACCGTGGCCACAATATGGGCTGTAATGCTAACAAAAAGAATATGGGCTCCAAAAAAACCCTTAAGAATTAGCAAATGGGCTGTAAATTATTAGAAATAATGGCAGATGGGTTGTATGATGTTTTCCACAGATTTGAGGCTTTCCTAAAAAAAGGTTGACGCACAAGCAGTGACTGTTGGATGTCCATCCAACGGTCGTCGTGCCTCTTCAATCTCTGCTCTTCCTGCTCCAGCCACTCAAACAAGCGCCGGTGGGACTGCCTGCTCCCTCCTCCCCGCGGCCGGCTGTGCTGCGGCGCAGGCCTCATCGCCCCACCGTACTCCCATCGCTAGCCTAGCCATCCCTCTACTCACCCAGACCTGCTGTTATTCTCCGGCGATGGCAGACGAACCAGTAAACCCTCGTATAGTCGTACTCCCCTCCGCGTGGGAAACAACTGCCGAGTCTTCCCTGCCGCCATATCGTTCCCTTCCTAGGCCTCGCCGTCGTCCACCGCCCTGGTGCTCTCGACGCGGCCTAGTCAACGTGGTTAACGACCGACATGCATCTGAAGTGGACTGTACGTGGAGAGGCTGACAGCTGGGTCCACGGCCGCACGCAAGTAAATGCCTCCTTATTACACACAAAATAATGATTCCTCCACTTGACATCTGGGACCCACCGAATGGGCCTCTGTATTTCGCGAAAAAAACTTTACCGCCGCTGACAGCTTAGACCCACCAGCTATATCTTCGCACGCAAGGAAGTGCCTCCTTATTACGCACAAAAAAAATGAATACTCCCCCTGCTAGCTGGGATCCAGTATAGTGGCAGGCTGACTTGTGGGCCTACTAAGTTGACGGGGACGGAGGGCTTTGTCAACTTAGTCAATATGCACGATTCTAGCTCCAGTGAGCGTACGATGTCCATCCAACGACCGTAGCACTTCTTCAACCTCTGGTCTTCTTGGTCCAGCCGCCCAAACCAGTGCCGGTCGTGCCTTGTGCTCCTGCCTCCCGTGGCCAGCTACGATGCGGCAGAGGCCTCACCGCCCCCTACTACTCCCACCGCTGGCCAGGCCATCCCTCTACTCACCCACACCCCCTGTTATTTTGCGGCGACGGCAGCCTCACACCGCAGCGAACCAGTGAACCCTCATACTCCTCTACGTGTGCGCATCCACTACTGCGTCTTCCCCGGCTCCGCGTCGTCCCCTTCCTAGGCCTCGTCGTCGTCCACCGCCCTGGTGCTCTCGGCGCGGCGTAGTCAACGTGGTCAAGGAACGGCTCCATCAGACGTGGACTGTACGTGGAGAGGCTGACAACTGGGTCCATGGCCGCAGCAAGGAAGTGCCTCCTTATTACGCGCAAAATAATTATTCCTCCACCTAACAGCGGGGACCCACCGGACGGGCCACCATATTTCATGAAAAAAACATTTCCCCCTGACTGCTGGGACCCACCAGCTACATCTTTGCACGCAAGGAAGTGCGTCCGAAAAAAAACGATTCGCCCCCCTGACTGCTGGGACCCACCAGCTACATCTTCGCAGGCAAGGAAGTGCCTGACAGTTGGGAACCACCTGGTCGAAGCGTACGTAGCGTTGTCATTCTGGTCACGAACGTGTACGTACATACTGGTCGATGTAGAGGCGCGCACGTAGCATGTACACGTACGTACAACGGCAAGTGTACAAAAAAGAAAATACGGCCACGTACGTACGTACGGGCAGGGTCTCGAACGCCTACTCGCGCATACGTACGGCCAGGGCTCGTGTACATGGCTGGGTCGGAACGGAGAAACTGCGTCATCATCGTGTTCATGGGGAGCCAACCGGCTGGGTCGGAACGGAATGCGTCGTCGTGTTCATCGGGAGGGCTTGGACGGAACAGCCGATGGAAACAAGGCCTGGCGTACCGCAGAATGGAGGAAACGGCGTTGTGTTCGACCGGCCACGGTCGAAACGGGATCCTTTTCATCGGGAGGGGTCTGGCGTACCGCAAAATGGAGGAAACGGACCTCCTACGGTCGAAACGGGGGTCCTGTTGATCGGGAGGGGTGTGGCGTACCGCAAAACGGAGGAAACAGACTTGTGTTGGAGCGCTACGGTCGAAACGGGGGTCCTGTTCATCGGGAGGGGTGTGGCATACCGCAAAACGGGACTCCACGGGGTACTGTTCATCTCCACCGTCGACCTCCTCCAGCCTCCACGGGCTACTGTTCATCCACCATCGACCTCCTCCTGCCTCCACCTGCGACTGTTCATCCACGGGCTCCTGTTCATCCAGCCTCCACCGAGCGCTACTCCATCGGCTACTGTTCAACCAGCCCTCTCGACGGGTTCCTGTTCAACCACCCCTCCACAGGATACTGTTCATCTAGCCCTCCACCGTCTACTGTTCATCCTGCCCTCCACGGGGTGGTCCTGTTCATCCAACCCTCCACGGGGTCCTGTTCATCCAGCCCCAACCGGCTCGATCGATCGGGGTCCTGTTCATCCAGAGGCAACACCACGGGGTCCTGTTCATCCACCCCCACCGGGAACTGATCATCCAAACCCCCCCAGCAACGCTCACTGTTCGTCCAGAGGCAGCATCGATCAGCTTCAGTTAGCAGCAGTAGCGAAGGAATCGCTCAGTCGGGTTCAGTTACCAGCCATCGATCGATCGCTCGGGTTCAGTAACGCATAGCCTACAGTACAATCGCTCGGATTCAGTTAGAGCCCAACGCCTCACACCCATGCGCGTGCGTGTATGAGAGAAACGCGCATCGCTCGGCCCCAACCACCCACCGTAACCGGGAACACCCCGATATTTTCCTCGCCCTTGCTTCTACCATGGTTTTTTCCGTCATGGACGGCCCGAAGAATGTCATGCAGCTGCTTCTCCGGCCCGCCCAGGACGAAAAGCCCATTTTCTATCATGATTTTTTGTCATAGAAGTAGGACCCCACCACATCTATGATGATACCGGGTTTTGTCAAAATTATCGTCATAGAAATGTCATAAGTATGACAGAATTTTTTTCGTTAGGCCCAAAATGTCACGGATGTGTCTTTTTTTCTAGTGGGCCTTGGCCGTCGCGTCCGTTTCCTCCTTCGCCGCCTCCCTCTGCCGTTCTGCCTGCTCCCACTCCTCGCGCGCCTCTTGCGCGTTCTTCTCCGTCGCCTCCCGGAGGTCGGCGAGCGGGTCTATGCGGCGGCTGTTGGCGGAGCTCTCCGTCCCCTCGATGATGGAGGCGGAGGTCGACCGCTCAAGGGAGAGAGGGGCTCTGTTCAAGCAAGACAAGACGAACTCAGAAGGAGTTTGCAAAAAAGACAAAGGAAAACACAAGAAAAGACAAGCTCTTACGCAGACACCATCGGCAGCTGCTTCGGGGCCCTCTGGAACCGGGCCGCCATCGCGGCGGCCTCCTCCTGCCTAGTTGTTGTGGCCGAGCCCTTGGGTTTCTTCGGCCGGCCACCTTGCAGCTGCGTGCCGGCTCGGCACTTTGGTGCACCGCCTGGTGCAGTCGGCGCTGCTGAGGAGCTCGCCCCCGGCCTGTTGGCGACCAGAGGGCGGCGCAGCGCGTGATCCTCCTCGTCATCGTCTGGCTAGTCCTCAAGACTGACCCCTCCTCCGGAGCCGCTTGCCCCGTCACAACCGCCTGTGGCGTCGTCTTCCTCCAACGCGGCCGTCCCCAAGTCGGGGTCGTCCGCATCACTCATGGCTCGGTCCGGCAGGTACTCCTGGCCCTGCTCCAGGGCGTCGGCTGACGGCTGGGTCGTGAGGAGCTGCATCATGACCAATTGATCAGGCAGCGAAGCAGAGCCCGACAGAAAAGAAAGGAAAAGGAGTTGAGAGCTTACCGCAGGCGGCTGGTGTGCGCGGGAATACGGCCGTTTGCCGAACTGCCACTCCGATTCCGAGAGTTTGCATTTCGCAATCTCGTTCACCAGGTGGGCCACCTCCGGGGCCGACATCTCCCTAGTGCTCATCCGACACGGGTCTCGATGACCGCTCATCCGGCTGATCAGATGAGGCCGTCCTTGAAGAGGAGAACTCGGCGCTCGACAAAGGCGGTCAGCAAATCTGAGGCTTTGAGGCCCTCCGACTCCGTCATCACCCTGAGCCGGGCGACGGCGGCAGAAGTGGCCGACAGCGTCCTCGGCTTGAAAGCCCAGTTGGTGCGGGGCTCAGCCGGCGGGCCAACTTTGTAGCGCCGGGTTAACGTTCTTAACATAGAAATACGACTTTTGCCACAGCTTGACCGATTGCGTCAAGCTGATGGACGGGAAGTGGTTCCCAGCACCCGGGCGCCGCACTGCGATGAAGGCGCCGCACTGAGCCGCCTCGTTCTTGGCAGAGATGCCGATTTTGGTGTAGAAGAATTCTCCCTGGAGCTCGAGAGTGGGGAGAATGCCAAGGTAGCCTTCGCAGAGCGTGATGAAGGCCGACAGCAGCACCACCGTGTTTGGTGTGAGGTGGTGTGGCTGGAGTCGGTAGAATTTAAGAAAAGAGCGGAGAAAGCCGCTTGCCGGTTGGCCGAAGCTGCGAAGAAAGTGCGACCGAAAGATGACGTATTCACCTTCCTCTGGCGCTGGTGAAATCTCCTTTGCAGGCGGAATGCGAGCCCGGACGTAGCCCTCGCCGGGTAGCCGCCGCATGTTGCGGAGGAAGGTGATGTGGTCCTCAAGGACATTTAAGCCGTCGCAGTCACCGGCCCCATCACGTGCCATGGAAGCTCAAGCTCGAGGGAGGAGCAACGCGGCGATGAATGTGCAAGCCCGCCACAAGGCGACGGCGCGGCGGAGAGAACGGGCTCGGTGATGACGGGCCGCGGCAGCACTTCAGCACGACGTGGGAGTGCGGCGGCAGCAAAGAAGAAGAAGAGGAAGAAAAACGGCGGGGGTTGAGGAGGGCGCGCGTCCTAGTGCCGCTCCCCTCCTCCCCCCTACTTATAGCCCCTGGCTGCGAAGCCGAGGGGACGGGGTGTGGGGATCATGGGATTAATTGTGCCCACGACCCCACGGCCCTGCATTTACCGCACGGTAACAGCGCGAAGTAAATGCGCCATGGAACCCCAACCGTTCGCATCGGTCTCTGCGGATCCACGTGTGTGCCAAGGCCCGGTAGTGGTGGGCCCCGGCCTGCGGTGACGTCCCGTCGCACGCGTGGGTTAGCAGGCGGCCCGGCCGGCTGGCGCCACATGGTGCGCGAATAGCTGGCGGCGAGCTTGGCGCCTGGCTGGCACGCCACCCAACTCCCGCCGAGAAGTTTCAAAAACCACCAGGCGGCCTGCCTGGTCACGTCCGACTCCTGACAGTCGGTGCTCTGGAAGACGGACGAAGTGAGATCAATGAACCACACGGAGTAGGAAGCTGCTGAGGCCCCTCGCCTCTTTCAGCCACGGTACCCCACCAGCTTCGGGGACTACTGTCGGAGCAAATGACCACGGGTAGCCTCATTAGCCTCCCATGGTATTTCAAGACATCAGGGCCGGCTGCGCCCCTCAAGAATCAAAGACCAAAGGCCGCCTTCTTGGGACCGGCTGGTCCATACGGCCGGCTGCCAGAAGGCGGCAAAGCACAATAGATGATCGCCGAGCGGGCCGACTCCTAGCAGGCGGCCTCCAGAGAGGCCGGCTCCTAGAAGGCAGCCCCTCCGCCCCCTTGAAGTTTGCACCACATTATGACAACGAGACGGGGCGCGGCTATAGTGCAGCCTGCCACCCCCGAATCCAGGGCAGAGCGTGGCCATAGTGCGGCGTACAGGGCGGACGTCGCCCGCCCGGCGCGGCACTGTTGCCACGCAGCCCATGACATCACCCATGGCAGACAAGGCCATGATCCCACTACGGGCTGTCGGTACGGCCCAGGCGGCGGGCCCTACCTGTCCATGAGAAGCCAGAACGCAGCAAGCTCCCATCAGTCAGCACGGGGGAGGCCGATTCCAGGCAGGCGGCCCTCCCCTTCCCTCAAAGTCTGTGCGCCATTAATCAGAAGAGACGGGGAGTGGCTACAGCCCGCCAGGCGGCGGCACTGTAGCCACGCCTTCCCCAACGAAGCATGCATCATCAGTGGCATTGCCACAGTACTAAGCAGCAGGCAGGACCTGCCAGCGGTGGACGCAGCATGTCGGATAAGTACGAGAAAGCCAGCAGGGCCCACCAGGCGGCGGGCCCTAGCGACCGACGGAGAAGCCGGCAACCGCAGACACTGACAGCCGGGTCCTACAACCGGCCAGATTACCATTGTACCCCTGGGGGTAGGCCTGTATAAACCCCCAAGGCACCCATGCAAAGGGTTCAGCCTCGTTCAGAGCTTAGTCCACCCACACACAGATAGAGAGAGGAAGTTAGGCCTAGCCTTGTTCTTCTTCCCCCTCTAGAGAAACAGCTCAAGGAGCAAGCTTGTAGCCACCATTGTTGCTTGAGTGATCATGCGGAGACCCCGCAGAGCAGGAGTAGGGGTGTTATCTCCTAGGAGAGCCCTGAACCTGGGTAAGATTCGCGGGCGGGCATGTTTTCGCCTTATCCCGTTTCCTGGCACCGGCGACGTATTATTAGCCCCCTCCATGGCAAGCCATCCTTTGGCATATGTCGCACGACACCCCCGACAGTTCCTTGTAATGATGTTACTAGTTGAGTCGAGAATGGTCTTGAATGAACCTGCCATGCTAGCCGAGGTGATGACGTCGCACCGATCAGTGAGTTCCTCCACCACGTCATCTTTCAGATCGGGGCAAGAATAACGGGATCGTTTCCGGCCTATTCCCTCCATGGAGAAGATGATCGAACAATGGCAGAAGGAAGGGTGAAGGCAAATGGAGGGAGGAAGAGCATGTGACAGCAGTTCCAAATTGAGAGGGAAAGGCGAAGAGGCGGTGGACCGTTGCCACAGTACACGAAGAGGCACCTGGGGAGCGAACGGTTGCCGCAGAGGATACACACTGACGACAAGGGCCTGGTGAACCGCATGCGTATATCGCACACACCTTGATCTGGCTGACCGTTTCTTTTGTGTTGCCTAATCACAAACAGTTCATCCAAGTGAACCGTATGCTGTATATCGCACACACCTTCATCTGGCAGCCCGTTTCTTTTGTGTTACCTAATCACAAACAGTTCATCCAAGTGAACCGTATGCTGTGTATCACACACGCCTTCATCTGGCTGCCCGTTTCTTTTATTCCTCCTCATCGCAAACAGTTAACTGAACTGAACCGTATGCCCTTCATCGCACACACAACTAAAATCTGAACCGTCTTTGATGCATCCGTCATCGCAAACATTTTCTACATTTTTGATAGTTTTCATACACCACTGTTTGCGATTATTGCATCGCACACAGTTTCTCGAAGGGTCTCTCATCGTAGTGTCGCGTTAGCAGCATCCTGAAGTAGTGACCTCACCAGCTAATATTTATAATAGCTCCATAAATATTAGGAGGATATGTTTAAATCGAGGGAATTCACATGGTGATTTCTCTTTATAACATATCATCCTAATATTTATGGAGCTATTATAAATATCCCATTAGTTTGGAATTAACCGGAACACACTTGCAAATTAATTCCCATGCCTATTTCCACTTCAAGTTTCACCTCCAAGCTTTGCCAACAATTCTTTTCCCTCTTATCGAGGCCCTTCCTAAATGTTCAACATTTTGGACACTTTGTAATCCTACTCCTTGTTCAAACCATTTGAATTAAATTCAAATGCATTTGATTTAAAGCGCGCAATCTTACGCACTCCGTTTTTCTTGGAACGAGCATATTTTTGTGATGTCCGGGAAAATTATCTGCCTGCCCAAATTCTATCTCTACCTTCCGTTCTTCTTCTTTTTCTTCTATGACATTTTTTCTGTTTTCTTGGAAAAAGAAGAAGAAGGAGAGCAGCCGCAGCACGGCCTTCTCACAGCAGTCGGCCCAGGCCATCGCGGCCTCCCGCAGCCCACCACCCAGGCCCAGTCGGCGCCCCACCTAACCCTATCCCGACCGCTCTCTCCCGATCCCCATCTCTCCCTCTCGTCCCTCCCTGCGCCGTCACTCACACACACACGCACGCATCGAGCGAGGGAGAGGAGCTCCCTTCTGCTCGCACCCTCCATGGCGTTGCCTTGCTGCTCCCTCCAGCGCCCAAGCCTCCTCCTCTGCTTCGCCCCTCCTCTGCTCCCTCAGCCATGGCGCTCCGCCGTCCCTTGTCTCGCCCGCGCCGGCAACTAGCCGTAGGTCGCCACTCCGTCGCCGCTCCTCCTCCTCGTGACCCGCAGCGCCAGCGAACCTCGCCGCCAGCGACCAGCTCCCCCAGGCCGGTCTCGCCTCCCTTCTCCTCCATGCGCTGCCCCACCGGAGCTCCTTCGCCCGAGCACCAATGGAGAGGGCCTCCCGAGTCCTCCTCGCACCGTGCCAGTGAACCCGCCGACGACCTCGACCTTCAGGCCACCCCGTCGCACCCCTGCCTCCTCGACCTCCTGACTCCCTCACGCCGAAGCCGCACGGGAGACGAGCTCCCCGCAGCAGCGCCCGACCCCGCGCTCGTCTCTTCGCCTGGACGGCCGCCTCGTCTGCATCTACCTCGCCGGCGAGCAGCCCGCTAGGACAGGCCAGTCCCGCTCGGAACCAGCCTCCTCCACGCGCCAAGTCCTGCGGCCGTCGCCCCTGCATCGCGCCAACTTCCTGCATCGCGCCCCTGTTGCTGTTGCCGCCAAGTCCAACGACCACCGAGCGTGGAATTCGCCAAGTACACCACCGGCAAGACTAAAACACTGAAACGACAAGGTCGACTATGTTTTGCTGCCTCTCCGGATCGCCAAGTTCCACAAGACACAAGTACCACGACGACCGTTGTTCGCCAAGTACCCTCTCCGGATCATCAAGCTCGAATACCGATGACATGTACCACAACCGTCGCCTTGGGTTTCATCAAGTTCCTATACGACCCGTGTACAACTACCGTCTCCCAGAAGACTTGGACTCGTCTAGTACCTCTCCAAAACGAACGTGTACCACTACTTCCACTACGACCCTCCCGAGAACGTCTACTTCCCTCAACGGACTTGATCCGTTCCAAAATGCACGTTTCGAAGGTATAACCGCCGAGACGACGCCCGTGAAAGTATGTTTGTGATGTATGAGTTTCTCATGTTCGAACCGTGTCCCAATTGTCGCTTGCGCGTTCCTTGTTTCCATGCCGCCGTACCGTGGGAACCCGGTAACCGGGAGCACCCCACCATCTCTTGCGTGTTTCACACATCCGCACAATTCTCTTTTGCGCCGGTATCTCCATGAGCTACCGGAAGCGATATGCTGCCGTGGCATCATTTTCGTTATCGTTGTCGTGGCACCCTTTTTCGTTCCACCACGATAACAAATGCTTCATAAGATTCTCTTGACCATGTTTTATAAAATTGCTTAAAAACTTGCATATGTCATTCGCATCATGATAACAACATTTAAATGTTTACAATTGATGTTTGCATTAAAATTGCTAAATGATGTGAGGATTTTCCGGAATTATTGTTTGTTGTTCCGGCCTCATTTAAACTTGCCTAGATAGGTTGTTTAATTATGCTTCACCCCTTGCCATGGTTAACAACATTTAATATTCTTGTGCACTTAAACAAGAGCGAACTAAATAACTCGAATGTGGCATTTCGTCAATATGCAACTCGTTGCATGTTGAGCTCCACTTAACTTGTAGTTTCGTATGTGCACTTTGCCATGCCATGCCTCATTAAACCGGACATGCATCATATTTGTTTTTTGCATCATGCCATGTGTATGTGGTGGTTGTTTACTATGTTGTTTGTTTCTTTCCGGGTTGCTTCTCTCGTTAGCTTCGGTTTCGTTCCGGGGTTGTGAGGATTCGTTCGACTACATCCGTTTGTCTTCTTCATGGACTCATTCTTCTTCCTTGCGGGATCTCAGGCAAGATGACCACCCCTCGAAATCACTTCTATCTTTGCTTTGCTAGTTGCTCGTTCTATTGCCATGCTGCGCTACCTACCACTTGCTATATCATGCCTCCCATACTGCCATGTCAGCCCCTAACCTTTTCACCCTTCCTAGCAAACCATTGTTTGGCTAAGTTACCGCTTTTGCTCAGCCCTTCTTATAGCGTTGCTAGTTGCAGGTGAAGTTGAAGTTTGTTCCATGTCGGAACATGGATATGTTGGGATATCACAATATCTCTTATTTAATTAATGCATCTATATATCTTGGTAAAGGGTGGAAGGCTCGGCCTTATGCCTGGTGTTTTGTTCCACTTTTGCTGCCCCTAGTTTCCGTCATACCGGTGTTATGTTCCTTGATTTTGCGTTCCTTACGCGGTTGGGTGATTTATGGGACCCCCTTGACAGTTTGCTTTGAATAAAACTCCTCCAGCAAGGCCCAACCTTGGTTTTACCATTCGCCTACCTAAGCCTTTTTCCCTTGGGTTCTGCAGACTCAAGGGTCATCTTTATTTACCCCCCCGGGCCAGTTCTCCTTCGAGTGCTGGTCCAAACCGAGCGATGTCCGGCGCCCCCTGGGCAACCAGGGTCTATGCCAACCCGACGTCTTGCTCATCCGGTGTGCCCTGAGAACGAGATATGTGCAGCTCCTATCGGGATTTGTCGGCACATTCGGGCGGCTTTGCTGGTCTTGTTTTACCATTGTCGAAATGTCTTGTAAACCGGGATTCCGAGACTGATCGGGTCTTCCCGGGAGAAGGTTTATCCTTCGTTGACCGTGAGAGCTTATAATGGGCTAAGTTGGGACACCCCTGCAGGGTATTATCTTTCGAAAGCCGTGCCCGCGGTTATGTGGCAGACGGGAATTTTGTTAATATCCGGTTGTAGAGAACTTGACACTTGACCTTAATTAAAACGCATCAACCGCGTGTGTAGCCGTGATGGTCTCTTCTCGGCGGAGTCCGGGAAGTGAACACGGTTTCTGGGTTATGTTTGACGTAAGTCGGAGTTCAGGATCACTTCTTGATCATTGCTAGTTCACGACCGTTCCGTTGCTTCTCTTCTCGCTCTCCTTTGCGTATGTTAGCCACCATATATGCTTAGTGCTTGCTGCAGCTCCACCTCACTACCTTTTTTCCTTCCTATAAGCTTAAATAGTCTTGATCTCACGGGTGTGAGATTGCTGAGTCCTCGTGACTCACAGATACTTCCAAAACAGTTGCAGGTGCCGATGATACCAGTGCAGGTGACGCAACTGAGCTCAAGTGGGAGCTCGATGAAGATCTTGTTCGTTGTGTTGTTTCTTTTCATGTTGATCAGTAGTGGTGCCCAGTTGGGACGATCAGGGATCTAGCAGTTGGGTTGTCTTCTTTTATTTTGGTTCCGTAGTCGGACCTATGTGTGTATCTTGAATGATGTATGGTTTTATTATGTATTGTGTGAAGTGGCGATTGTAAGCCAATTCTTTATCCCATTCTTGTGCATTACATGGGATTGTGTGAAGATGACCCTTCTTGCGACAAAACCACAATGCGGTTATGCCTCTAAGTCGTGCCTCGACACGTGGGAGATATAGCCGCATCGTGGGTGTTACAACTAGTTCATCCTCAGCCCCTCGAGGCAATCCACCACAAAGCTGGAGTAGGGTATTACACCGCAAGGTGGCCCGAACCAGGATAGACTGCTGTGTCCCTTGTCCCTTGGGTTCGTCGAGCTAGGCCGAGGAATCATTGATCAGGCAGATTGAGAGGGGAGAGTTCTTCGCACGCACCCCAGAGTTCGAACCTCTCAAGGGTCTGCGGAACCCCGAGTCCGACAGATTCCAAGAGGCACCAAAGGAATCGCATCACTTAGCTGTGAAGCGAATTCTTTGATATTTGGCTTACACCCCAACACTAGGATTATGGTATCCAAAGGGCTCGGAGTTTGATCTAGTTGGATTCTCAGATGCTGATTATGCTGGTGACAAGGTTGATCTCAAGTCCACATCAGGCAGATGTCACTTTCTTGGACGATCTCTTGTCTGTTGGTCTTCAAAGAAGAGGAACTGTGTATCACTCTCCACTACTGAATCTGAATACATTGCTGTTGGATCTTGCTGCGCTCAGCTTCTCTGGATGAGACAAATTCTCAAGGACTATGGCATCAACGTGAAGCATACGCCACTCTACTCCGACAACGAAAGCGCCATCAAGATTGCTCACAACCCAGTTCAGCACTCGAAGACAAAGCACATTCAGATCCGTCATCATTTTCTCAGAGATCATGTGTTGAACGAAGACATTGATATCATTCAAGTCAACACTGAAGAGCAATTGACAGATATCTTCACTAAGCCCTTGTATGAGAAAAGGTTTTGCAAGCTGCGGTGTGAGCTAAATATCTTAGAATCCTCGAATGTCCTGTGAATGGACACACATCCTAACGCTTATGCATATTGATGACTTAGATGTACAACGCATGAAGTAACGTATATCTTCAATTAATGAAGACTTACCTTCTAGGTGTGAATACATTAATGTGAAAATTGACTTCGGAGCGCCCCGATAATTGTGCACCGTGTCTGGGTCTAATACTTCCTATATGGTGGGTAACGCCACCACCAAACTTTCTTGAAGATTTTCATTTGGCGTCATGATTGCATTATCTTCACATTTGGTTTGTCTTCAACATTGATTTGACTTCAGTGTTTATCTTCGCCATGTTGATTTGGTATTTTCTGATATATATATATATATATATATATATATATGTGTGTGTGTGTGTGTGTGTGTGTGTGTGTGTGTGTGTGTCTGTGTGTGTCTGTGTTCTATCCTCTACAGCATTCACTTATAGCTATGTCTTCGAACTTGCCATTTTCTGAACTAAGTGAATGTGATCGGACCCTAACCCCTTCTATGCTTCTTCCTCAAATTCTATCTATCCAGTCATATGCATTCTGTTGACACGTGTCGAATGTCTTCATTGCGTCCGTGTCAGTTGAAGATACAGAGACACACATTTAAAACTATTTTCAGTGCCATATCTCTTTTGCCTGGATACCGGAGAAGCCAGAACGACCACCCGACAAACCAGGCGCGCGTGGGAACATGGGACAACTTTCAATGAGTTGATGCATGCCACACGTCCATCAGATGTGAACCACGAGGGGCACCTACATAATTGCGTTGTGCGGCCCTTCACCTTATAAATACTCACCCATGCGGTCATTATCTCCTCTTCCACCTCGCCATCTTGCTCAAACCCTAGCACCACCGCTAGCTCGCGTCGACACCGGAGACGAAGCGCTTAGCTGCCGCGACCTCTTCGACGCCGTCCTCATGCCGGCAGCGGACCTCGTCTTCTTCGCTACCGCCGTAGGTGTCTTCCGCCGCCAAGTTAGGGTGCAGAAGATTGGACTGCTCGGCTTCTAATCTGCCCCGTCTAGCAGTTCTCCGGTGGTAAATAAAACTCACTTTTTAGCGCTTTTTTGATCTGTCAAATCCATCCACTTCAACGAAAAGTGGTTTCTACACTTACAAATCTGGATCTTTCTCTTTCTGAATCTCATATCTTGCAAAGTATATTCACGTATGCTTCATAACTAGTTAGATTCCTCACTTGTACTTATTCATGGATTCGTACAAATCTGGAACCAACTCACTTCAAATAAGTGAATGTCTTCGCACTATGAGGTCAATATCTTCAAACTGATTTATCTTCAAAATCTTCAGAGAATGCATATGACCTCTTCGCCTTCCCTCGCATCTTCTAATGTTGTCATAGGTGCATGTCCATGGGAGAATCCCTTGGTTCTCATAGTCTGCATTCATTTGCAGAATACTTACAGCGTCACATTGAATCTCCTGAAGCCAGTTCTTGTTTGACAAGTCATCGGAAGCCTTTCACTGTTCTGAAACCTCTCTATCTGAATATTATGGCCTCTAAAAGATCAACAAGGAAAGGTGGCAGACAGAGTCGTGGAAATACTGCTCTAGATCTGCCCCTGGATCTCCATGAACTCTACAAGACTGATCCAGAGGAAACCTATGGACAACGCAAGACCAGAATACAATGGATCCGAAGATATTGGGCTGAACAGTGGTTCAAGTACAACTTCGTCACTCCTGAGTATGCTGAGAAGAATTCTATCAAGCACCCATGGGGCGATATTCTTTACAAGAATCTGCAACCCAAGACGAAGCCTGAAGCTATTGCCCAAGGCTTCTATCCATGCATGGTCCGAGGACCTCAGCCAGAAAATGCCGACCCATCATCTCTTCGATGGTGTCGTGACTGCGATCTCTTCAATCGAAACTTTCAGTTTGTAAAGGAGTCAGCTACCAAGAACAAGAAGGCATTCGCGCTCGACTTCAACCCTGGTCCGTCTGCTCCAAGGCAGGATGGCACACGTGACGCCAATCCAAATGTCATCGGCCCCTTCAATAGCTTCGATGGGCTCCTTTCATATATTGCTGCTCAGAGGGCCACGGTTGAACAATCTGCTAATGATGCAGACTCTGAGGATGCTCCTGCACCACCGAAGCAGAAGAAGTCAAAAGCTTCCAAGGCCTCTGTTGCTCCAAAAGCTTCGACTGTGAAGCCATTGATGACTGCACCTCCTAAACCCAGTGTGCAGTCTGAAGACATGTCTCGTGTCTCCAAGAAGACTAAGAAGACCAAGGAGCCCAGGAAGATTTCTAGGCATGACCTTACACCTGCTGCCGTTCTGCGCAATGAAGACAACACCATTGATCTGTCCAGTGATGAAGATCTAGGAGATGAAGCTCTAGAGATATTGATGAAGAGCAAGCAAGAGGCTGAGATCTTCCATGATCTGCCTCTCTTTGATGCTGACATTCTGAAAAACTTCATTGATGAATGGTTTGAGGACCAAAGCATCGACATCGGCGTCACATTTCACAGAGCCATTGCCAATGAGCTTGCCTTGGCCTAGAAAATTGTCGAGCTCAAGAAAAAGATCGATTATGAGAAGGCACATTTCAAGAAACACATGGCCAAGCTCAGTGTTACTGATGTGCAAATCTTCAAGAAGATGATGAATGACCTCAAGGAAGAGTTCAACAAGAAGCATGAAGAAGCCAAAGGCTCACGCGAGCGCATGAAGTACTACGCACAAAAATGTGTGCAAGCGCACAATGAAGCTGAGAAGTGAAAGGCTCTTGGGTGTCCTGGCATTGAACCCAAGATGGCTGCCAAGAAAAAGAAGTCTGCTGAAGCCATACCCGACGCTCCAAGGTAGGAACAACCAAGCATTGTCTTCCCTGCTAGCATGACTGGCTCGAAGCCAAAGGTCCCCTCAACAGCTTCTGAACTGAAGAAAACAAGGCAAGACAAAGCTGAAGCCAGGAAGAGGAAGCTCAAGGACACCTCTGATGATGCTCCCTCAAAGAAGAAATTGAAGACCAAGGCTTCAAAGTCTTCAAGAAAAGGGCGTGCTGCTGCCCAGAGCCCCTCAACATTGAAGCAATCTCTGTCGCTCTCCCTGCCTCTACCAACCGCGAACGCCGCATGGTGATTCATGAGCCTGTTTCCACAGAGGCTCCAGAAAGTGAAGAAATTCCAGCTGTTGACCCCAACCCAGCTGAAGACATTGGTTGTGAAGACAATGTGCATGATGATGAAGTCCTTCCTCATCTCGAGCCCCAACCGGTATCATCGCCTGCTCTCACGAGCAGTGAACTCATTAGCATTGGTCGTCCCCTGACGCCATTTGCTCAAGATGACTCATGGGTTGAGCAACAACAATAAGACACCCCTCTGCAAGACGAGACCCCACGTACTCCACTAGCTCAAGTCACCACTCCGGTGCTTGATGATGACAACTACATGGAACAGACCACTCCCTCTTCAAAGGCGTCGCCATCATTTTGCAGGCTTCGCAAAGGCCTCAGGCCACAGGTCTCCATGACAAGAATTCCAAAAGAGGATGTGCAATACAGAGGCTCAGTAGCACGTCAAGTGTTCCCTGAAGCCACCCCATATGTTTCTGCTACTAAGTCTGAAGCTAAAGTTGTTGAAGACATTCTGGCTGCATCAGTCGAAGAAGAAAAAGCAGAAGAAAGAGAAGTCACTCCCCCTGCCAGTGATCCAGTCCAACCTGAAGAGAATGTGATCGTGCCCGACCCTCCAATTGTTGATGACATGGAGGTTGAAAACAATGAGGCTGCCACAACCAACAATGCTGAAGCCAATGACTCTGTCATGGCTGAAGACAATGAGGAGCTCGAAGCCAATGCTGCAACTGACACCATTGTGCAGCCAATCACTTTAGATGATGATGTTCCTCCTCCAAGGCCTCATACCATGGAACATGCATTCAATCATAGTGGCGAGCTTGTAACTGCCAGATGGCCTATCATGGTTCCACCCACTGCTCCAGGCCCTCAATATGGTTATCACATGGAGCAGAGGCCTCTGGTTCGGAAGCCAAAGCCAAGACTGCCAAGGCTTCCAAGTGCTGCACCAACTCAGGGCTCGTTCAGTGTGCTCAGCTTCAGAGAGCACAACACCTTCTTTGACAGCACCAAGAACCCATACTCGAAGCCAACGATATCCTCTAATAGGTTTTGGAGCCATCAGCAGCGAAGCTACTACTTTTGCATCCTATACAACCAGGACCGGATATTTCCGCATAAGCGTCTGGATTGTGATGCTATGGCTGGGCTACCATGCCTCGAAGAGGCCTTCGATTGTTTTCGGGATGTTGGACTGCTGCCGTCTGTGACTGATAAGGAGCACTGGAATGAAGAACTTCTACTCTAGTTCTATGCTACATTGCACATTCGAGGCTACAATAGGGATCCGAAGACTTGGATCCTTGAGTGGATGACATGCGACATTCATCATGAAGCCAAAGCTCAGGACATCATTGAGCTTACTTCCCTATCCACTCCAAGTGAGTTGTACGAATCTGGTTATCAGCTTCATCAGAACGAATTGCAAAGCATCTTCCAGAAGCCAGAGCCCAACATGAGCCAGATGTTAAGCATGATGAAGCCATTGCCCCATGGCGCTGAATGTCCTAAGGAATTCTTTGTTAAGGACATTGAGTACTTGCCACGCACAGTCTATCACATTCTGAGGCGTACTCTTTGGCCAATCAAAGGCAATTCCTCTGAAGCTAAACGCGAAGGTGCCATGAAGACATTGGTTTTGTATATCATCAATGGCATCAGATTCAACACTCAGTTTTTCTTCATCCGACAGCTTGCAGCTTCCGGGATTGATCTTTTTGGCCTGAAATTCTATGCTCCATGGGTGATGCGTTTGATCAAGCTTCATTCAACCATCAACTATCAACCTTCAGCGCGCAACCATATTGTATTTCTGCCTGATGTTGATATGTCCATTGAAGCCATCTACCCCAAGCCAGCAAAGAAGCCACTCCACCTTCAGAATGCAGAATTCCAAAGCTTCACTCAGCCTATTGAAGGGATTCATGTGCCAAACTCTGCAACACCTGCTTATCCTCTAGCTGGCAACTAGCGTATGCCGCACTGTGCCAACACTGAAGCCACTGCCAGCACCATTGCTCAACGGCCTCAGAAGCGTCCCCGTGTCCTCAACGACCGTGAGCTTCTGGTTTCTTTGCATCAAAAGTAGGATAGGCATCATGACTGGCTGAAGCGTCAAATGCAGAGTCTCTTGATGGATGTTAATCGCATTCACAACTTGGCCATCAAGAACTCATTCATTATGCATGAAGCCTGTCTGCGGTCCTGGAAGAGCCTCACATTGCTCTCCTCTGAAGATGATCTTCATGAAGATGGCTTCACAGAGAGCTTCAAGTTTGACTCTAGGCCTCCGCAATCTGCAAGCTAGTGTCGCACACCTTCAATTGAAGATTCTGAACATTCGTCTTCGGATGCAAGTGTTGTTGTGAGAATCATCAATGAAGATGCGCTACTTCACCAACTCTGGCTGCACTACACCACGATTTTGCTTCAGGCCCGTCTGCACCACCCAACTCCAATGTCGACCCTGCTCCAACATCGTCTCCTACTAGGAACGAGTAGGTAATCTATGTCTTCAAACATTTTTGCTCCTTATTGACAAAAGGGGGAGAAGCATATGAGGTTGATAGTCTTCAAGCGGGTCCATATGGGGTGGTTGCATTATTTTTGCTAAGTTCTTACAACTCTTGTTTTGAAACTATTTGGCTCTTGAGTTGTAACACTTAAACTTGATGGTCGCCTGCTACTTTTGCTGCTACTTTGTGATGCGATGATAAATTCCGCATGAAGTCATTCTGCAGACACCCATTTCTCATTATGCATGTCATCATCTTCGTTATTCTTATATATGCATGATGAATTGTCTTTGCAAGTTGAAGAGGATCTCCACAAAGTAAAACCTTCCATGTGCATTTGCATTCAAAAGCAAACTACTTATATGCACATCTTCAGGGGGAGCCTTTTACAACTTATGAAGACAATGACTCTGATCTTTAACTTGCACATACTTTTATCCCCGTTGAAAACTTCAACCAGTTTGTCATCAATCACCAAAAAGGGGGAGATTGTAAGTGCATCTAGTGCCACCCCTAGTTGGTTTTGGAGTATTGAAGACAAACTTGGTTAAGGGACTAATGTGTTTGTGAGAATTGCAGGATAACACAGGTAGTAGTCCCTTATTGATTCGGTTTACCTACCAGAGATGACCCCTAAAAATGTGTGAAGACATTGAAGACAATGGTGGTTCGTGAAGACATTCACGATGAAGATTATGACATGTGAAGACATTCACTTGAAGACTATGGAGTGCGAAGACATAGTTGTTTCGTAGTTTCCTTTTCTTCTTTGTTGAGTCATAGGAACCACCGTAATGTTATGTGGGGTCCAAGTGCACAAAGTCAGATTGACCGATGTGATGCTCAACCAAATCCTATGTCTTCAAGCGAAGACGATGAGAGCAAATCTTATCCAGAGTTGGATGAGTCAGCTTTACTTGTAGCCCAAGTCAACCTGCCAGGTGTGTTTGATATCCGACCATTGGACACGTGTCGGTTCCTTAGTGACCCAGGGTCATTTCGGACATATCAGGTCGGGTTGCCTCCCGCTATAAATAGCCCACCCCCTACACCATAAATTGATGGCTGCTCAGAGTTAGTGCACGACTTTTGTCGTTTGAGAGCAACCCACCTCCGAAGCCTTTGAGAGAGAGATCCTTGCGAGGACAAAGCCCAAAACACCCAGAGCCAAAGAGTGTTAGGCATCACTAAAGTCTTTCTGTCTGCGTGACTTGAAGACTTGTTACACTTGAGGACTGTGAATCCTCTAGCCGGTTAGGCGTCGCATTCTGAGCGTCCAAGAGTCATTGTGGATCGCCAGTGAACGAAGTCTGTGAAGGTTTGGAAGTCTACCTTGAAGACTTACCAAAGTGATTGGGCGAGGACTGGGTGTCCTTAGCTCAAGGGGTATAAGGTGAAGACGCGGTCTTCTGAGTTAAATCTCAGCCTCACTAACCAGATGTACAGTTGTCACAACAACTGGAACTGGTCTACTAAATCCTTGTCTTCACCAAGCAACTAGTTCTATCCCACACTTCCCTTTACTTTACTGTTTGTCTTCGTCAAGGCTTTGCTTGCCTGTCTGATCTGATTGACTTCACTCTGTGAAGACTATTTACTGTTTGGCTTCATACTGTCTTCCATCCTGATCCATACTACCTAGCTGCTGGTAGTCTTCATACTTTCACTACATTGCTTACTTGACTATGGCTTGTCAAGTGTAGTCTATCTTCCGTTGCATATCAATAGGTTTATTTCAGCTGTTTGTCTTCAAAGACCTAGTGTTTTGAAGACTTTCATAAAAATTGCCTATTCACCCCCCCTCTAGTCGATAACTAGCACTTTCGATATCGCAAACACCTTGATCTGGTTGGCCGTTTCTTTTGTGTTGCCTAATCACAAACAGTTCATCCGAGTGAATTGTATGTCGTATATCGCACACGCCTTCATCTGGCTGCCCGTTTCCTTTGTTCCGCCACATCGCAAACAGTTAATTGAACTGAACTGTATGGCCCGCATCGCACATGCAAATAAATTCTAAACCGTGTTTGATGTATCCTTCATCGCAAACGTTCTACATCTTTTTTGACGGGTTTTTTACATCACCGTTTGCGTTTAATGCATCGCACACAGTTTCGTCAAAGGGTCTCTGATCGTAGTGTCGCGTTAGCATCATCCTGCAGTAGTGGTTGTTGACGTATCAGATGCTGGGCCGGCGACCCTAGAAGGCGGTCCCCAATAGTTGGCTCTCCGGTGGGCGCCATGGCCGGCGGTGGTGGATGCCCCCTTGGACGTTTGGGCGGCGCGCGGGACCAGCGGGTGCCTTGGGCATGTTCTTTGTCTTTGACAGTGGCGGCGCCCCAATCCAAATCTAGAGTTTTGTACTCGTCGCGCTTGTCCTGCAGACCTCGTGGTGGCACGAGGGAGGTACCGAGCGAAATCTATGCGCTTTGTCACGGACGACGATGGCGCTCGTGGGCGCTGCTTTCTTCTTGAAGACGTCGTCATGGTGCTTGATACGTCCATTTTTCATCAGGTTTTTCTACTGCTATTTATAATTTTTTTTATGCATAATAATTCTTTATGGAGTAATTCTAATGCCTTTTATCTCATAATATGCAAGGTTTACACAAGGAGGGAGAATACCGGCAGTTGGAATTCTCGACCTGAAAAAGCTACGTCAGAGTTACCTATTCTGCACATCTCCAAATGAGCTGAAACTTCACAAAGATTTTTTAAGGATTATTTAAGAATTATTGGAGCAAATAACTACCAGAGGGGGGACCACCAGGTGGGTTGTGCCCTTCTCAGCCCACCTTTGGTGCCCATCTTCTGGTATATAAGTCATTTTGACCTAGAAAAAATCAGGAGAGGACTTTTGGGACGAAGCGCTGCTATCTCGAGGCGGAAATTGGACAGGAGTACTTTTGCCCTCCGGTGGAGCGATTCCGCCAGGGGAACTTCCCTCCCAGAGGGGGAAATCATCGTCATCGTCATCACCAACAATTCTCCGATCTTTGGGAGGGTCATCTCCATCAACATCTTCAACAGTACCATCTCCACTCAAACCCTAGTTCATCTCTTGTGTTCAATCTTTGTACCGGAACCTTAGATTGGTACTTGTGGGTGACTAGTAGTGGTGATTACATCTTGTAGTTGATTACTATATGGTTTATTTGGTGGAAGATACATGTTCAGATCTATTACGTTATTTAATACCCCTCTGATCTTGAGCATGATTATTATTTGTGAGTAGTTGCTTTTGTTCTTGAGGTCACAGGAGAAGTCATGTTGCAAGTAATCATGTGAACTTGATATGTGTTCGATATTTTGATGATATGTATGTTGTGATTCACTTAGTGGTGTCATGTGAACGTCGACTACATGGCACTTCACCTTATTAGGGCCTAAGGGAATGCATTGTGGAGTAGTTATTAGATGATGGGTTGCTAGAGTGACAGAAGCTTAAACCCTAGTTTATGCGCTACTTCGTAAGGGACTGATTTGGATCCAAAAGTTTAATGCTATGGTTAGATTTTATCTTAATACTTTTCTCGTAGTTGCGGATGCTTGCGAGGGGGTTAATCATAAGTAGGAGGTTTGTTCAAGTAAGAAAAGCACCGAATTTCTGGTCCACCAACAGATCAAATTATCAAAGTAGCGAACACGAATCAAACCAACATGAAGAAGGTGATATGATGAAATTCCCGTGTACCCTCAAGAACGCTTTGCTTATCATAAGAGACCATTTTAGCCTGTCCTTTGCCACAAAAAGGATTGGGCTACCTTGCTGCACTTTATTTATCGTTACCGTTACTTGCTCGTTACAAATTATCTGGCTATCAAACTACTTGTTACCGACTATTTCAGTGCTTGCAGAAAATACCTTGCTGAAAACCACTTATCATTTCCTTCTGCCCCTCGTTGGGTTTGACGCTCTTACTTATCGAAAGGACAACAATAGATCCCTTATACTTCTAGGTCATCAAGGCTCTTTTCTGGCGCCGTTGCCGGGGAGTGAAGCGCTCTTGGTGAGTGGAAATCGGTAAGGAAAACAATTATTACTATGTGCTGAAATTTATTGTCACTTGTTACTATGGAGAACAATCCTTTGAGAGGTTTGTTCGGGGTATCTTCACCTCGATCGGAACCACAATTAATTTCCCCTCAACCTCATGCACGTACTGAAAATATTGGCTATGAAATTTCTTCGGGTATGATAGAACAACTCCTAGCTAATCCTTATGCAGGAGATGGAACCGAACATCCTAATATGCACTTAATATATGTGGATGAAATTTTTGGATTATTTAAGCTTGCAGGTTTACCCGGAGATGAAGCTAAGACGAAGGTTTTCCCTTTATCTTTGAAGGGAAAAGCATTGGCATGGTATAGGCTATGCGATGATATTGGATATTGGATCTTGGAATTGGGATCGATTGAAATTGGAATTTCACCCAAAAAAATTATCCTATGCATCTAGTTATCGTGGTCGGAATTACATATATAATTTTTGGCCTCATGAAGGAGAAAGTATCGTTCTAACTTGGGCGAGGCATATTCCACGTTATATTCATGCCCCGATCATGAGCTCTTAAGAGAAATTATCATTCAGAATTTTTATGCTCGGCCTTCTCATGATGATCGATCCATGCTCGATACTTCTTGTACTGGTTCTTTTATGAAGAAGACTATTGAATTCAGGTGGGAATCTTTTACAAAGAATTAAACGCAACTCTGAGGATAAGGAACTCAACAAAGGTAAAGAGTCGGGTATTATGCTTGAGTTTGATTGTGTTAAATCTTTTATGAATACCGATGCATTCCAAAAGTTTAGCACTAAATATGGACTTGACTCAGAGATAGTAGCCTCTTTTTATGAATTATTTGCTACTCATGTTGATCTCCCTAAGGAGAAGTGGTTTAAATATCATCCCCCTATTAAAGAAGAAGTTAAAGAACCGGTAACAGCCAAAGATGAAACTATTATTTATAGTGTTGATCCAGTTGTACCCACTACTTATATTGAAAAACCACCTTTTCCTATTAGGATAAAGTTTCAACCATGGTCAACAAAAGCAATATTAGAGCATCTAAACCTTTGGAACAAATAAAAGTAGAACCTACTATTGCTATGGTTAAAGATCTCCTGGTACAAAATATTGATGGGTATGTTATTAATTTTGTGGTAAAGCTGCTAGAATTACTAAACCAGATGAAAAAGATAAGCATAGACCTGTTGTTGGCATACCTATTGTCTTAGTCAAAATAGGAGATCACTGTTATCATGGTCTATGTGATTTAGGTGCTAGTGTGAGGGCTATTCCTTTTACCTTATATCAAGAAATTATGATTGACATAGCACCCGCTGAAATAGAAAACATAGATATTACTATTAAGCTTGCTAATAGAGACACCATCACACCACTTGGGGTTGTTAGAGATGTTGAAGTCTTGTGTGGGAAAATAAAATATCCTACTGATTTTCTAGTTCTTGGTTCCCCACAAGATGACTTTTGTCACATTATCTGTGGTAGACCTTTCTTGAACACCGTTAATGCTGAAATAGACTGCGAGAAACAAATCGTCGGTATTAGTTTTGGTGATGAATCGCATGAGTTTAATTTTTCTAAGTTCAGTAGAAAACATCATAAGAAAGAATTGCCTAGTAAGGATGAAATAATTGGTCTTACTTCTATTGTTGTGCCTCCTACTGATCCACTAGAACAATATTTGCTAGACCATGAAAATGATATGCATATGCATGAAAGAAATGAGATAGATAAAAATTTCTTTGAACAACGACCTCTGCTTAAACACAATCTGCCTATTGAAACTCTAGGAGGTCCACCTCCACCTAAAGGTGATCCTGTGTTTGAATTAAGACAATTGCCTGACACTTTGAAATATGTTTATCTTGATGAGAAAAAGATACATCCTGTTATTATTAGTGCTAACCTTTCAGAACATGAAGAAGAAAGATTATTGAAAATTCTGAGGAAGCACAGAGCTGCTATTGGATATACTCTTAATTATCTTAAGGGCATTAGTCCCACTCTCTGTCAGCACAAGATTAATATGGAGCCTGATGCTAAACCCATTGTTGATCATCAACGACGTTTAAATCCTAAGATGAAAGAGGTGGTAATAATTGAAATATTAAAGCTTCTGGAGGCAGGTATAATTTATCCCAAAGCTAATAGTAGATGGGTAAGTCCTGTTCATTGTGTCCCTAAGAAGGGAGGTATTACTGTTGTTCCTAATGATAAGAATGAACTTATTCCACAAAGAATTGTTACTGGCTATAGAATGGTAATTGATTTTAGAAAATTAAATAAAGCAATTATAAATGATCATTACCCTTTGCCTTTCATTGATCAAATGCTAGAAAGACTATCCAAGCACACACACTTTTGTTTTCTCGATGGATATTCTGGTTTTTCTCAAATACCTGTTTCACAACCTGGTCAAGAGAAAACCTCCTTTACTTGCCCTTTCAAAACTTATGCATATAGGCGTATGCCTTTTGGTTTATGCAATGCACCTACTACCTTTCAACGATGTATGACTGCTATATTATCTGATTTTTGTGAAAAGATTGTTGAGGTTTTCATGGATGACTTTTCCGTTTACGGAACTTCTTTTGATGATTGCTTAAGCAACCTTGATCGAGTTTTGCAAAGATGTGAGCAAACCAATCTTGTCTTGAATTGGGAGAAGTGCACTTTATGGTTAATGAAGGTATTGTCTTGGGGCATAAAATTTCTGAACGAGGTATTGAGGTGGATAAAGCTAAAGTTGATGCAACTGAGAAAATGCCATCTCCTTGAGATATTAAAGGTATTCGTAGTTTTCTCGATCATGCTGGTTTCTATAGGAGATTTATTAAAGACTTCTCTAAAATTTCTAGGCCTCTTACAAATCTTTTATAAAAGGATGTTCCATTTGTTTTTGATGATGATTGTGTAGAATCCTTTGAAACACTTAAGAAAGCCTTAATTTCTGCACCTATCGTTCGACCACCTGATTGGAACTTGCCTTTAGAAATTATGTGTGATGCTAGTGATTATGCTATTGGTGCTGTCCTAGGGCAAAGAGTTGATAAAAATTAAATGTTATCCATTATGCTAGTAAAACCCTAGACAGTGCCCAAAGAAATTATGCTACTACTGAAAAAGAATTTTTAGTAGTTGTGTTTGCTTGTGATGAATTCAGATCTTACATTCTTGATTCTAAAGTTATTGTTCACACCGATCATGCTGCTATTAAATATCTTATGGAAAAGAAAGATGCTAAACCTAGACTCATTAGGTGGGTTCTCTTGCTACAAGAATTCGATTTACATACTACTCATAGGAAAGGAGCTGAGAACCCAGTAGCTAATAACTTGTCTAGGTTAGAGAATATTCTTGATGACCCACAACCTATTAATGATAGCTTTCCTAATGAGCAGTTAGCTACAATAAATGTTTCTCATAACAGTCCTTGGTATCCTTACTATACTAATTATATTGTTTCTAAATACATACCACCTAGATTCACATACCAACAAAAGAAAAAGTTCTTCTATGATTTAAGACATTACTTTTGGGATGACCCACATCTTTATAAATAAGGAGTAGATGGTATATATTGTTATTTACCTGAGCATGAACAGGGATAAATCCTACGTAAATGTCACTCTGAAGCTTATGGAGGGCATCATGCGGGAGATAGAACTGCGCACAAGGTATTCCAATCTGGTTTTTACTGGCCTACTCTCTTCAAGGATGCTCGTAAGTTTGTTTTATCTTGTTTCGAATGCCAAAGAATTGGTAATATCGGTAAGCCTCAAGAAATGCTTATGAATTATTCACTTGCTGTTGGACCATTTGATGTTTGGGTTTTTGATTATATGGGACCTTTTCCTTCCTCTAATGGGTATACACATATTTTGGTTGCTATTGATTATGTCACTAGTTGGGTAAAAGCTATTCCAACTAGTAGTGTTGATCACAGCACTTCCATTAAAATGCTTAAAGAAGTTATTTTCCCAAGGTTTGGAGTCCCTAGATACCTAATGACTGATGGTGGTTCACACTTTATTCATGGTGATTTCCGTAAAATGCTTGCTAAGTATGATGTTAACCACAGAATTGCATCAACCTATCGTCCTCAATCTAGTGGTCAAGTTGAACGTAGCAATAGAGAAATAAAGCTAATATTACAAAAAATAATGTTAATAGGCCCCGAAAGAATTGGTCTAAGAAATTGGCTGATGCACTTTGGGCCTATAGAACAGCATATAAAAATCCTATGGGTATGTCCCCCTATAAAATGGTTTATGGAAAAGCTTGTCATTTGCCTCTTGAGTTAGAACATAAAGAATATTGGGCAATTAAAGAACTCAACTATGATTTCAAACTTGCCGGTGAAAAGAGGTTATTTGATATTAGCTTACTAGATGAATGGAGGACCCAAGCCTACGAAAATTCCAAGCTATTTAAAGAAAAAGTGAAAAGATGCATGATAAAAGAATCCAAAAGCAAGAATTCAAAGTTGGTGAATATGTTCTTTTGTACAACTCTCATTTCAGATTCTTTGCAGGAAAACTTCTCTCTAAATGGGTGTCGGTGTCAAAACCGGTGGATCTCGGGTAGGGGGTCCCGAACTGTGCGTCTGAGGATCGAAGGTAATAGGAGACAGGGACATGATGTTTACCCAGGTTCGGGCCCTCTTGATGGAGGTAATACCCTACTTCCTGCTTGATTATCTTGGATGAATATGGGGTTTACAATAGTTGATCTACCTCGAGATCGTAATGGCTAAACCCTAGACGTCTAGCATGTATGATTATGATTGCCTCTATGGACTAAACCCTCCAGTTTATATAGACACCAGAGGGACCTAGGGTTATACAGAGTCGGTTTACGGAGGAAGGAATCTTCATATCCGAACGCCAAGCTTGCCTTCCACGTAAAGGAGAGTCCCATCCGTACACGGGAAGAAGTCTTCTATATTCATGGCCCATTAGTCCGGCCCACGTCACTTAGCCCGGACGCCCGAGGACCCCTTAATCCAGGACTCCCTCAGTAGCCCCTGAACCATGATTCATTGACAATGTGTCCGGCGCGCAGATTGTCTTCGGCATTGCAAGGCGGGTTCCTCCTCCGAATACTTCAAAGTAGTCCTCGAACACAGAAAACGTGTCCGGCTCTGCAAAACAGGCACCACACACAGCCGTAGAGAGTATAATGTTTAACAAGTCCCATCTACTGACAACTTTTGTAGCAAGACGTTACGTCCCTGCCCGGTTATTATTTCGAACCGTTTTTGTCATCTTCCCGCTCCACGTTTTGAGACGCGGTTTTCATTGGCACGTCTTGTCGAAGCAGAGATCGTGCCCCCTTATCGTGGGATTCTCATCAATACGGGTGTGGGTAATCCAACCGCGCCGTCTGCACGACCCTTGGGGAATAGGCGATTTTTAAGGCGAGTGGGGAGGCACTTGATATTCACTGCCTTTATAAGGGGATAAGGATCCACTCTTTCACCCACGCCTTCCTCCTCTCCGCCCATCCATTCTCGAGCTCCAGCGCCCAAGCTTCCATCCTTTCCGACCCCAAAAAGCACTCCGACCATGTCCGGATCTGGAGCTCAGGGCAAGTGGATGGCCTCCTCCGTCACGGAGGAGAACATCACAGAGCTCCGGGAAGCGGGGTACTTGGCCCAGGAAATCGCCCACCAGCTTCCGACCAAGGGGCAGATCGTCCCCACCCCGGAGCCCAACAAGAGGGTGGTACTCATCCCCCACTTCATCCGTGGGTTAGGATTTCCCCTCCACCCCTTCGTCCGCGGACTCATGTTCTACTACGGGCTAGATTTCCATGATCTAGCCCCAAATTCTTTCCTCAACATCTCGGCATTCATTGTCGTGTGCGAGGCCTTCCTCCGCATCCCACCCAACTTTGGATTATGGCTAAAGATCTTCAATGTGAAGCCGAAAGTCGTGCATGGTCAACATGCAGAGTGCGAGGGCACCATGGTGAGCAAACTGTCCAACGTCACATGGCCCACAGGCACCTTTGTGGAGACCACCAAAGGGTGGCAACATCAGTGGTTCTATGTCACAGAGCCCCGTGACACCACCTGGGCCGCGGCTCCCGAATTCAAGTCTGGGCCCCCAATGCGGCTTACCTCTTGGCTAAACAAAGGCCTGGACTGGGCGTCGCCAGACGAGGTGTCAGCGCTGCAGACGCGCATCAAGAGCATGGTGGACAAGAACATCAAGCTCGTCAATGTGATCCAGGTGATGCTTTTTCGCCAGATCCTTCCTTGCCAAAGCCAGACTTGCCATTTGTGGGAGTTCGATCCGGCCAAGCACCAGACCTTGCAATAGTTCTCCGGCTCCACGCACAAAGGTATCTGGAAGGTGCTTTTCAAGGCCAATCAGTCGTGGCCGAAGACGACCGAGGACCGTGGATATAACCTGACTCATCCAGCCAGTCCGGTAAGTTCTTCATACTTCAAGGTGTATCTCTACCTGTGCATTCAAGGAAGATGTCTAACCTTCTCCATTTGTCTTTTCAGGGCTGGATAAAGAAGGCGGAGTGGATCCAGTGTCCGGCTCCGCTCCCTGAAAACCCAGCTATCCCACTTCTGACGAAGATGCTGGTTTCGGCGCCATACAAGACGCCGGAGAAGAAGGCCAAGAAGAAGGGCTAGGAGGCAAGAAGCGGCCTCCGCCGTAAAGGCACTTCGGACGCAACGTCCGAAGATGCCGAAAACAACTCCTCCCCCGTCGAGAATGACGAGGAGTTGGAGGAAAGCAATTCCCCCCCCCCCGAGGGGGGGAAGGAAGAAAAGGGCGGCCTCCACGGATCTGGAGGCAGAGGCAGAGGCTTCCAAGAAAGGGAGGGTCTCCCTTGCGGACAATTCCGAATCAGACAC
Source organism: Triticum aestivum (assembly GCF_018294505.1). Taxonomy (NCBI): domain Eukaryota; kingdom Viridiplantae; phylum Streptophyta; class Magnoliopsida; order Poales; family Poaceae; genus Triticum; species Triticum aestivum. The sequence continues at coordinate 147,747,859 of NC_057811.1, forward strand.
CGATAGCAGCCCTGAGTGGCGTCCTAGGGAGAAGCCCCTTGCCGGATCGTAAGTAATCAAAGGCACTTATGCACATATATATCCATCTCCTTTACTTCGTGGTTCTAACATGTTGAATCATGCGCTGCAGTCCGGCTCATACCCACCTCCAGCGATCCTCATCTTCGGGGAATTCGCTGGATCCAAATGTGATCGACAGCGAGTCGCCTCCGCTGGCCTCCTCCCCCAAGGCTACGGACGATGCCGAGGTGTTGTCCCGAAGGACCCTCCCAGGCCAGGGAGAGGTACAGGAGGCCGTCGAGGTGGTGCCAGAGGGTGATGCCTCGGCCACCGGACACATGGGGGAGCAGACCCCCCTGGAAACTGGCGATGGAGGCCATACCCAATTCGGCCCCTAGCCGAATACTAATCCGGAGGGCCATACATCTCCGGAATCAGGTAAACAGCCTCCTTCGAAAGAAGGAGGTGCACCTATTCCGCCGGTGACCTCGGTCCATCCAGAGGCACCGGATACTCTATTGGAAGCTCTTCAAGTTGCTTCCATTGTAGAAGAACACTGTATCCTTATGGGTACGGTGGTTGAGAGGGTTCAGTCTGCTAAAGGCGGACTGACCGAAGCCTGCGCCAGCCTTCTAACAGGCTTTGAGGTATGTGACGTAATTATGCAAAAAGAATGCCGTAGTACAGACAGTGGCCCCTGAGACTCTGTCTTGTTTTCGAAAAGAAAGGCCGGACAGAGGATCGAATAATTTTTGTAGGAGACTAATCATATATGTCTATGTGAATAAGCATGCGTCAATGCTGGCTGCGACCTCCCATTCTGCCGAAGTCTCCAAACTGAAGCAGAGTCTGGAGCGCGCCGATGAAGAGATCGGCCGTGTCAAAAAAAAACTAGAGGACAAGCAAGGTATGCAATGGCCTATTCAGATCTAAAATGATATGAATTGTTGGTGTTGATCATGTTATTATGATGTTTCATAGGAGCTGCGGTCGAGGTGGAGTCCCTCAAGAACGCGCTGGCCGAGGCCCAGAAGAAAGCGGAGAAGGAACAAGTCGCCCGCAAAAAACAGGAGTCAAGGGTCGGGGAGGTTCAGCAGGAGCTCAAGGACGCCATAAAGCAATGCGAGTCCTTCGAGCGCAAGATTGCGGACCAAGAGTTCAAACTTGCTAAGGCCCGCCAAAGCGCACAAGAGGCCCGGGTTGAAGCCCGGGGCGCCCTCCGGGAAATCCAGGAGGCCAAGCAGATTGCGGCAAGTAAGGCCTTTATTATGTAGAGCAAATTTGTGAAGAAAAAGTACCTCTTACTGACCCGGATTTGGAGTTCTCCAGGAGCGTTTGCGGATCTGCCTCGCAGTGTTGCTGATGCTACGGAGTTCTTCCGAGCTGAAGAAAGGAGCTCAACGGAGAAGCTGTTCTGGTCGCAATACCTTGCGTCAGAGCATCCGGTGCCCCTTAGCGATCAGCTGAAACAGCTGACCGAGCTGCATAGGGTGGCCGGATTGGCCATTAAGGATTTGATAATCCATCTATGCCCTGCCGAAGCCATGCCCAGCAGCCACTTCAGGCTCGTGAAGCGGTTGGTCGATGCCTGCCCTCGGCTTGATGCCATAAAGTGGTCGGTCTGCATTGAAGGTGCGCGGATGGCCTTCGCCCGTGTCAAGGTACAGTGGGCAAAGATGAACGTCGTCAAGCTTGCGACCGAGGGACCGCCTGTGGGCAAAGAGCACCGCACGCCCGAGCGGTATTTTGATGATGTCCTGGAAGGATCCCGCATTGTAGAGGGCCAGTGTGCGAAGGACATTATCTTTAAATGAATCTATTCGTGTTATCCGGTCCTGTATTATGGAACAAAGCCTATATGTAATATATTGCTTGTTGTTTTTTGAAAATATTTCCTCTGGTGCGGCCGTTTATTAAATCTAAGAGTTGGCCAGTCGTCAGCTTCAGCCCCCATGTAGGTAGTATGGGGATGTTCGGGTTGGAACCTAAACACACTTGACCCATGAGTTTGGTCCTTGAAGGAGGTGTTTAGTGCAGCGAACCAGGCAATCGGACTATGTGGCTTTATCACCCTCACTTAGCCATAGGAGTTCGACAATAGGAGTGCAGGCGCAGCCCCTAGTTAGTATTTGTTTATCCGGACTAGGGCGATGTAGACACCTGATCGGGTGGAGGCCGATCCGTCGCATAATGCGGAAAAAAACGCAAGAGATTTATGTTTAGCCACCGAATAGCTGACCAGCTCTCGCCGCATCATGACAATCATTTTTCGGCTTTCTCTACTGAGGTGTTTATCCGGATAAACCAGAAACACAATCGCAGTAGTTCTCCCTTTACTACCCTAGCCGATAAGACGGAACGTAAGGTAGCAAGCACAGGAGCCGGGCAACCCAGCTATTGACCAAAGACATGATTCGGAGCTGATGCATATAATGCTATATTCGGGGCGCCGAATTATACTGTAAAAAGTGTTTGGACTTGTTGCAAATGTATGGAGCGCAATGGAGCCCCTGTCGAGTTAAGTCGTACCGAAGTGTACGGGTGCAATCGATAAAAATAGTGAAATATAATGAAGGAGTAAGCCAGTGCCACATATGTTGGGCCGCAAACTGTTTCCATTATAATCTGATTGATACGTCAAAGCATATTTGTACAAATAATGCGATAAGCAACAGGGCTATTTAACATGCCGAGACCAAGGGGAAGCTGTGTGTGGGTCCTAAAAACAGGCAAAGTGATCGTCAAGAAGATCATCTAGATATTCTGCCACATGTCTATGTTGCTTGCCTCCTTGGTATGTTTATCCTTTGAAAGGATCGACGATCAGGCCGTCATGAGGGCCATGTGGAAAAGAAACCTAAAAAGGGTAGAGAGAAAAGGGAAAGTATGAGTGCCCAGATAAGGTCGAGCCATATTGTGGACCATGATCGACGAAAGGAAAAGGGAAAGTACGAGTGCCCATGTACGCGTGGTATGTACGCCACAATTCGGTCGGGACTGAGATGGAGGCCGAATTGCTAGTCGAACTCCTGAAGAGCTGGACTGTCATGCTGCGGAGTAGTCCGGACTCGTTTAATAGTGTCCGGGGGCTTCGCCGCCGAATTGATGTTCTGCTTGATAAGGCCGCCCTGTACTTCCGCTGCCAGGGCCGCGGTTTGCTCCTCGGTACGAAGGGAGCGTTCCATGTTTCCGTTGACTGTTATGACACCGCGTGGTCCGGGCATCTTAAGTTTGAGATAGGCATAGTATGGCACCGCATTGAAGCGAGCAAATGCGGTTCGTCCGAGCAGTGCGTGATAGCCACTGCGGAAGGGGACGATGTCGAAGATCAAGTCTTCGCTTCAGAAGTTGTCGGACGATCCGAAGACGACTTCCAATGTGATTGAGCCCATGCAACGGGCCTCTACACCTGGTATTACTCCTTTAAAGGTAGTTTTTTTGGGCTTGATCCTAATAGAGCAGGTTAAGGCTGCTGCCACCGTCCATGAGGACTCGCGTGAGGTGGAATCCATCAATGATTGGGTCGAGGACCAATGCGGCTGAGCCGCCATGACGGATACTGGTCGGATGGTCCCTGCGATCGAAAGTGATCGGGCAGGATGACCATCGATTGAAATTTGGGGTGACTGGTTCTATCGCATAGACGTCCCTGAGCGCGCGTTTGCGCTCCCTCTTGGGGATATGAGTAACGTATATCATGTTCACCGTTTTGACTTGGGGGGGGGGGATTTCTTCTGTCCCCCTCTGTTTGGTGGACGGGGCTCCTCGTCATCGTCCTCACTTGCCGATCCCTTCTCCTTATTCTAGGTATTTAACTTACTGGCCTGTTTAAAGACCCAACAGCTTCTGTTGGTATGATTGGCGGGTTTATCGGGGGTGCCGTGGATCTGACATGGTCGATCGAGGACTCGGTCCAAGCTGGATGAGCCGGATTGCTTCTTTTAAATGGCTTCTTCCGCTGACCGAACTTGGAGCCACTGAATGCGACGTTGACTGCCGTGTCATCGGTATTGTCACCGTTGTTCCAATGCTTGTGCCCGTTGCGTCGGGGCTTGCCGTTGCTATTTCTGTCTTCAGAGGTGCGAGGTTCGCTTGCATTGTTTCTGCTACGGGCTAGCCAACTATCTTTGCCTGCGCAAAAGCGAGTCATAAGTGCCGTGAGGGCTGCCATGGACTTCGGCTTTTCTTGGCCAAGGTGTCGGGTGAGCCATTCGTCGTGAATGCTATGCTTAAAGGCCGCTAGGGCTTCGGCATCCGGACAGTCGACGATCTGGTTCTTTTTAATTAGGAACCTGGTCCAGAATTTCCTGGCCGACTCTGCGGGCTGTTGAACGATGTGACTTAAGTCATCGGCATCCGGAGGTCGGACGTATGTACCCTGGAAGTTATCGCGGAAGGCGTCTTCCAAGTCCTCCAAGCTGCCAATGGAGTTTTCTGGCAGGCTATTTAACCAGTGCCGAGCTGGTCCCTTGAGCTTTAGCAGGAGGTATTTGATGGCATGAAGATCATCACTGCGGGCCATATGAATATGGAGGAGAAAGTCCTCAATCCATACTGCGGGATCTGTTGTTCCATCATATGATTCGATATTCACGGGTTTAAACCCTTCTGGGAATTCATGCTCCATTACTTTGTTAGTGAAGCAGAGGGGGTGTGCGGCGCCTGTATATTGGGCCAAATCGCGATGCAGTTCGGATGGAGTCCGTCTGTAGTATTTGGCCTGGATGTGGTTATGCTTGTCGTGCCCGGCTAGATAGCCGTCCTCGTGCGTCGGGGCATGCCCCCGCGATCCATAGATCGGTCTGGTCTGACCTGCTCTATTTTCCAAGTCCTGCCGTAGATCGTACGTATATTCCTGAGCTGTTGTGTCTCTACTTTTACGGTGAGGTAGTACGGGCTGGTGTTCGGCTTGAATTGTCATTTTGCCACGACCACGTGGTGGTCGGTCGGCCACGTTACGTGCTGATGGTACGAGCTCCAGCGCCTCGTCGTCGAATTGAGGTAGCAGCTTACGCTTTGGGTAACTCTTGGTTGGGCGCCCGAGGCCGTATTCCTCAGCTGCCAGGACATTAGTCCACCTGTCATTGAGCAGATCTTGGTCAGCTTGAAGCTGCTGCTGCTTCTTTTTCAGGCTCCTTGAAGTGGCTATTAGCCGGCGCTTAAAGCGCTCCTGCTCAAGGGTTCCTCGGGCACGATAAAGTCTTCGTCACTGAGGCTCACCTCATCCTCAGAGAGTGGAAGGTAATTACTATCCTATGAGTCTTCGTTTGCAGCCTGTTCATCAGGGCTAATTTGCCCATTTTCCCGATCGTCCTGTTCGGAGGTTGGCTCGATGGGGTCTTCTTGGTCATCGGCATCGTCCGGAGTATTGTTGTCTCCGGTGCCGGTATTGCTGTTTTTTCCACGGCGTGATTTAGAGCGGCGCCACTGACGTCGGCACTTTGGTTGTGCCTTAGGAGGCTTATCCTCAACTGGATTTTTCTCGTTATCGCTGTTACCCTTTTTGGGTGTATCCACCATGTACACGTCATATGAAGAGGTGGCCGTCTAGCGTCCGGTAAATGGCGGGTTTTGGGCCTGCCCTTCTCCGGCATCATCGTCCATACCGTCGATGCCTTCGGAGCCGTAATCGAGCATGTCGGTTAATTCCTCGACAGTGGCTATGAAGTGGGTGGTGGGTGGGACGTAAAATTCCCCGCTCTCAGCCCCTAGTCTGGGCTGGGCGTAGTTCGGACGTTGCCGCTCTGTAATGACGCGGGATCGCATTAAGTCCAGAGCCTCGCTTAAAGGTGAGGTTGGGCCAGGGAGAGGAGAGTTTGTGGAGTACGGCGGGAGGGAAACTCCTTGGACGAGCTCACGCGATGCTGACTCCGAGGGTTCGGAGCCAGTGTTCGGAGAAGAGTCCAGCTTCATGATGATTGCCGGTGACACTACTTCCTCCGGCTCTCCCGTACTAGGCACAATAACCGCAAAAAGTCCGGTGGGCTCAGAAATCCCGTCTTCGAACCTGGTGATGCGCTCCGGATCTAAGGCCAGAGCGGAGGTTGGGGTCGCTGATGAAGCTATGTACCAAGGGTAGGGTCATAGGCCTGACCTAGATACCCTCCCCTAGGACATCACCCTAAAGCCAGAAGCATTCGAGGGATATCATCATCCATTCGACCATAAGCGTTCCACTCGGAAGACTCAAAGCCACTCGACCGCAACAACTATCACTCGACAGACAGTAGATCTAAAGTCACTATGCACAGCAATGGTCGGGCGTTTACTTCATAGACTTAATGATCATTTATGTCACTTTATTACTAGCGTTACCAGTAACGCCATGTCTTTATGTACCTTAAACACCTTGTAACGTGGGCTGGCTGGGGTCTGGGCGCACTCTATATAAGCCACCCCCTCCACTAGCACAAGGGTTCGACCCCCTGTAACACACACATGCATAATCCAGTCGACCGCCTCCGGGCTCCGAGACGTAGGGCTATTACTTCCTCCGCGAAGGGCCTGAACTCGTAAAACTCGTGTGTACAACTTCACCATAGCTAGGATCTTGCCTCCCCATACCTACCCCCCATTCTACTGACAGTCTTAGATCCACGACAGTTGGCGCCCACCTTGGGGCAGGTGTCTTAGCGGCTTCTTGGTGAAGTTGCAATTTTTATGATTCCCATCATCATGGTTTCCGGCGGTGGTTTGGCTGAGGGCCACGAGATCCATCTCAGTGCGCTCATCTTCGTTGCCGACGACTCCGCCTGGCTTCAGGAAGCTCCCCTCGACGTCGATGTGCTCCCCGTCCGCAGGGCAACGCAATTTCGCGCGTGCGTCCGTGGCATCCTTCTCCGGCAGCCATCAACTCAGTATCGTTCGGCTCCCGTGGTGTCCTCGCTCCCCGCTGTAGGCCGGCGCAAGCGATCCGGTCGGTCGCGACTTCAGCGGTGGGTGAGGCACGCGGTGGCCCGCCAGTTGGCCACCCCACAAGTCGCGGCAATCTGGCCCGACGAAACTCTCTACGGCATGTTCGATCTGTCGACTGGCTCCGTCGAGACCGCATCCGAGTGCGATAGCAGCGATCCCGTGGCTGATGTCTTGATGGTCAACGGACCACGTAGTCCTCCTAGCTTCCCCCGCGATGATGGCGGCGATGGTGGCGGCGATCCGTCACGCGTTCACGAGGAGTACCGCCCTGAGCCCCTTTCTTCGCAGCAGAGGGAAGAGCTTCGCCGCCGCAATATGGATGCACTTCACACTCCCATCGTTGGAGAAACCCCTGAGGCCCGGGCCTTGGAGGAGGCGCGCTTGGCCAACTTGGTTGAGCGCACTCGACTGGAGAACCTGCAGCATGCACTCGACGACCATGCTCGGCAGCGGATCCCTGAGTCCAGTCGACGACAGCTTTTTCCGCCTCAACCTCAGGTATACCGCACTCCGATCCAAAATCTCACAGCTGCGGCCCGAATAGCAGAGTCAGTTCAGCCTTCCCAGTCAGAAGCTGGCAGAGGTCTGATGCAGATCCGGGCTTTACTCCGGGCGGCCGGAGAGCAGAACACAACAGTATCTCAGTCGTGGAATAGGATTCATAGCAGATCTGTGATGGCAGACACAGTTCAGTCGGCTCACAGCCCAAGATCGCCCCCGCGGCGTGAGGGACGTGGGTACCGGCAGGATCAGTACAGAAACCACGAGCAATATGATCACCAACTCGGCCGTGATGACCGTCGTCGAGTGCCCACACCTCCTCCGAGGAGTGGGTCATATGTGCCTCGGCAGCACGATGACAGACGCCCTCACAGTGGCGAGCGAAGAGTACCAGTCAACCCGAGGGAGCCGGGCTTTGATGCGAGATCTATTCCCGTTCAAGGTCTTGTTGACAGGAACAGGGCGCACAGAGAGGGCCATGACAGAAATCACCTGACTCGCAGTAGAGTGCATGTTTCAGGTCCAGAATGTTTTAGCAGAACCATCAGAGCCGCAGTGATTCCTCCCAACTTCAGGTTGGCGACTGGAGTCAGCAAGTTCACTGGTGAGTCCAAGCCGAACACTTGGCTTGAGGATTATCGAGTGGCGGTACAGATCGGTGGCGGCAATGATGAAGTGGCCATGAAGCACCTTCCTCTGATGTTGGAAGGCTCGGCCAGAGGACGGTTGACTCAGTTAGCTCCTGGCAGTATATTCAGTTGGGAAGAACTTGCCCGAGTGTTTGTTAGAACTTTTGAGGGTACTTGCAAACGACCAGCAGGGTTAACAGAATTGCAGCATTGTGTGCAAAAACCGAATGAGACTCTGAGAGATTTCATTCAGAGGTGGACCACTTTGCACCACACAGTGGAAAATGTGTCTGAGCATCAAGCAGTTTGTGCCTTCAAGGAAGGCGTTAAGCATCGAGAACTAGTCCTGAAGTTCGGTCGGACAGGAGATATGTCCCTGACTCAGATGATGGAAATAGCCAATCGGTACGCTAACGGAGAAGAAGAGGATCGACTCCGCAGCGGAAAGAGCAAACCAGTCGGTCAGGACACCGGCGGAGGTACTTCCAATCGGAAACAGAAGCGTAAGGCCGAGCCAGCTGCTCCTGGTGAAGCTTTAGTTGTGGCTCAAGGAAAATTCAAGGGGAAGCCCAAAGGGCCCTGTACCCCCAAGAAGGTGAAAGATCAAGCCGGAAATGATGTGTTGGATTTACCATGCCACATTCACACCAAGAAAGATGAAGAGGGTAATCTCATTTACCCTAAACATACCACTCGACAGTGTCGACTCCTGATCCAGCAATTCCGAGAGAAGCAACCCAATGAGGAGGAAAAGGAGTTGGACAAAGATGAGGATAAGGAAGAAGATGATGATGGTTTTCCCAAAGTCAATTCCACTCTGATGATTTTTGCTGATGTTGAAAGCAAAAGTCGATTGAAAGTTATCAACAGAGAAGTAAACATGGTTGCTCCAGCAACACCCAGTTATTTGAAGTGGTCTCAGACTGCCATCACATTTGACCAGTTCGATCACCCAGCGCGTATAGCCACCCCTGGGAGGCAAGCGTTGGTGGTCGACCCAGTTGTTGAAGGCACTCGACTGACCAAAGTGCTGATGGATGGTGGTAGCAGCCTGAATATCCTTTATACTGAAACCTTGAAGGGAATGGGAATTCCGATGTCCAAGCTTAGTGAAAGCAATATGAGTTTCCATGGCGTTATACCTGGCAAGAAGGCTGAATCACTCGGGCAGATCGCCCTTGATGTGGTTTTCAGTGATTCCAAGAATTACCGCAAGGAAAAGTTGACATTTGAAGTAGTGGATTTCCAGAGTGATTATCATGCTATTCTGGGTAGACCTGCTTATGCACGTTTTATGGCTCGACCATGTTACGTGTATCTCAAACTGAAGATGCCTGGTCCCAGAGGAGTGATCACAATCACTGGCAATCGGCACAAAGGCAGAAGAGTGCTTCCAGAAGGGCTCAAAAATCGCCGATGCACAAATGGCAGCAGTCGAAATGCAAGAATACCAGAAGAATGCAGACCCGAGTGATTTGTTGCGAGCTAAGAAGCCTGCCACAGATTCTGCATTTCAGTCGTCCGGTGAAATGGAGCCGGTTCATATTCACCCGACCGATCCTAATGCTGCTCCTACTCATATCTCAACATCACTCGACAGCAAATAGGAAGAAGCGCTCATCCAGTTCCTCCATGAGAACTGGGACATCTTTGCATGGAAACCTTCTGACATGCCGGGTGTACCCAGGGGACTGGCTGAGCACCGTTTGCGAGTCGACCCGAAAGTGAAATGGGTCAAAGAACATCTTCGACGGTCCGCCATACAGAAGAGAAAGGCAATTGGTGAGGAAGTGGCTCGGCTCCTCGCAGCTGAGTTCATCCGAGAGATTTACCACTCCGAGTGGCTCGCCAATGTTGTCATGGTCCCCAAAAAGGACGACTCACTTCATATGTGCATTGACTTCAAGCATATCAATCGGGCCTGCCTGAAAGATCATTTTCCTCTCCCCCATATCGACCAAATCGTCGACTCGACTACGGGGTGTGAGCGTGTGTCTTTTCTAGACGCCTATTCCGGGTACCATCTGATCCGACTGTATGGACCCGATGAGATAAAAACAGCTTTATCACTCCATTCGGGTGTTTTTGTTATGTCACCATGCCATTCGGTCTCAAGAACGCTGGAGCCACATTCATTAGGATGATTCAGAACTGTCTCCTCACTCAAATCAGTCGGAATGTGGAAGCATATATGGATGACATTGTGGTCAAGTCGCATAAAGGTTCCGACCTGCTGACTGACCTAGCTGAAACCTTTGCCAACATGAGAAGGTATGATATCAAGCTTAATCCATCAAAGTGCACATTCGGAGTTCCTGGTGGAAAGTTACTCGGTTTCCTCATTTCTGAACGAGGGATCGACGCGAACCCAGAAAAAGTTGGTGCCATACTCCGGATGAAACGCCCTGTGTGTGTGTGTGCATGATGTCCAGAAGCTTACTAGTTGTTTGGCTGCTTTGAGTCGATTCATCTCTCGCCTCGGTGAAAAGGCATTGCCTCTTTACCGACTGATGAAGAAATCTGATAAGTTCGAGTGGACTCCTGAAGTTGACGCAGCGTTTGCAGAGCTCAAAGCCCTGCTTTCCACCCAGCCGGTGCTGGCTGCCCCAATCAGCAAAGAGCCTTTACTCCTTTATATTGCAGCCACTGGACAAGTTGTCAGTATAGTACTCACGGTCGAGTAGGAAGAAGAAGGAAAAGCCTATAAAGTTTAGCGCCCAGTGTACTATGTTTCTGAAGTTTTGACTCCATTCAAGCAAAGATATCCACATTATCAGAAGCTTGTCTATGGAATTTATATGACCACGAAGAAGGTTACGCATTATTTCTCTGATCACTCCATTACAGTCGTCAGCGACGCACCATTGTCAGAAATTTTGAACAACAGAGATGCAACTGGTCGAGTGGCAAACTAGGCGATTGAACTCCTACCCTTGGATATCAAGTTTAAGGCAAAGAAAGCTATCAAGTCCCAAGCAATAGTAGATTTCCTCGCCGAGTGGGTCGAACAGCAATTGCCGACTCAGATTCACTCGGAGCATTGGACCCTGTTCTTTGATGGATCCGAGATGCAGAATGGTTCCGGTGCTGGAGTGGTATTAGTATCCCCCCGAGGTGACAAGCTTAGCTATGTTCTCCAGATTCATTTTGACTCCTCCAACAATGAAGCTGAATATGAAGCACTTCTGTACGGGTTGCGTATGGCCATTTCACTCAGCGTCCATCGCCTCATGGTCTATGGCGACTCGGATTTGGTTGTTAATCAAGTAATGAAGGAGTGGGACGTCAGAAGCCCGGCTATGATTGGATATTGTAATGCAGTGAGAAAGTTAGAGAAGAAGTTTGAGGGGTTAGAGCTCCATCACATACCCCGACTGAAAAACCAAGCAGCTGATGATTTGGCAAAGATAGGCTCCAAGAGCGAAGCCATTCCCAGCAATGTGTTTTTGGATCATATTCATACTCCTTCAGTTCAGGAAGATCCTTTCACTGACGACCCCCCACAACCAAAGAGTGCCACTGATCCGACTGAAGTCGAAGTCCCAGCCGTGGTCGACTTGATCATGGAGGTTTTGGTCATCACTCCCGATTGTACAGTGCCGTACATCGCGTACATTCTTAGGAAGGAACTCCCAGAGGATGAAGAAGAGGCTCGACAGATCGTCCGTTGATCCAAAGCCTTTACTGTGATAAGAGGACAGCTGTTCAGAGAAAGTGTAACTGGAGTCAGCCAGAAATGCATAACACCAGAAGAAGGTCGAGTGATCCTCAACGACATCCACTCGGGGACATGTGGTCACCATGCGTCCTCTCGGACCATTGTGGCCAAACCATGCCGAGCGGGATTTTATTGGCCACGAGCAAATGAAATGGCGAAAGAAATAGTCGACAAATGAGAAGGTTGCCAGTTTTACTCCAACATGTCTCACAAGCCTGCATCAGTCCTAAAGACCATTCCGCTCGACTGGCCCTTTGCTGTTTGGGGGTTAGATATGGTTGGACCTTTGAGGATTGGTAGGAGTGGCTTCACTCATGTACTCGTGGCAGTCGACAAGTTCACCAAATGGATTGAAGCCAAGCCTATCAAAAATCTTGAAGCCAGTACTGCTGTCAGCTTCATTAGAGAGCAAACATTCAGATATGGTGTTCCGCATAGCATCATCACTGATAATGGGTCAAACTTTGATTCTGATGAGTTCAGAGCCTTCTGCGCTTCCCAAGGCACTCGAGTCGACTATGCTTCAGTCGCCCATCCCCAGTCGAATGGACAAGCTGAAAGAGCAAACGGGTTGATTCTCAAAGGACTGAAGCCCTGACTGATGCGCGATCTCAAGCATGCAGCAGGCGCCTGGGTCGATGAACTTCCATCAGTGCTTTGGGGATTGACGACAACTCCTAATCGGTCGACTGGCCGAACTCCATTCTTCTTGGTCTATGGAGCTGAAGTTGTACTTCCGAGTGACTTGCTCCACAATGCACCCCGAGTCGAGCTTTTCTCAGAAGATGAAGCGGAACAGGCTCGGCAAGACGCAGTTGATCTCCTATAAGAGGAAAGAGAGATGGCCCTGATTCGGTCGACCATTTATCAGCAAGACCTGCGTCGATTCCACACCAGAAACATGAGGGGTCGAGCATTTCAAGAGGGAGACTTGGTTCTTCGAGTGGATCAGCAGAAACCACACAAGCTCGCTCCTGCTTGGGAAGGCCCCTTCATTGTCACCAGAGTGCTCCACAACGGAGCATACCACCTATACAATGTTGAGCACAAGAAAGGCGAGCCACGCACTTGGAATGCGGAGCTGCTCCGCCCCTTTTACACTTAAAGCTTTCAGACTGTTGAGATGTAATAAGAAATACGTCTAGTTTGATTATCAAAGACATAGTTTTAACAGTCTCATAAATGATTGTTGTTCCTTTTTTATATTCTCTAAATCCCCCAGTGGGTGGCTTAGCTGCGAACCCATTTCGCCTAAGTTCGAAAAATCCTACCGAGTGGTGAGCAACGCTTCCACTCAGAGGCTTAGCTGCGAATCCGTTTCGCCTAAGTTAAAAAAATCCTACCGAGTGGTGAGCAACGCTTCCACTCGAATGCTTAGCTGCGAATCCGTTTCACCTAAGTTGAAAAAATCTTACCGAGTGGTGAGCAAGCCTCTCACTCGGGGGCTTAGTTGCAGTCCAGTACTCGCCTAAGTTTGAAAAAAATCCTACCGAGTGGTGAGCAAGCCTCTCACTCGGGGGCTTAGCTGCAGTCCAGTACTCGCCTAAGTTTGAAAAAATCCTACCGAGTGGTGAGCAAGCCTCTCACTCGGGGGCTTAGCTGTAGTCCAGTACTCGCCTAAGTTTAAGAAATCCTACCGAGTGGTGAGCAAGCCTCTCACTCGGGGGCTTAGCCGCAGTCCAGTACTCGCCTAAGTTTAAGAAATCCTACCGAGTGGTGAGCAAGCCTCTCACTCGGGGGCTTAGCTGCAGTCCAGTACTTGCCTAAGTTTGAAAAATCCTACCGAGTGGTGAGCAACCCTCACACTCGGGGGCTTAGCTGCAGTCCAGTACTTGCCTAAGTTTAAGAAATCCTACCGAGTGGTGAGCAACCCTCACACTCAGGGGCTTAGCTGCAGTCCAGTACTTGCCTAAGTTTCAGAAATCCTACCGAGTGGTGAGCAACCCTCACACTCGGGGGCTTAGCTGCAGTCCAGTACTTGCCTAAGTTTCAGAAATCCTACCGAGTGGTGAGCAACCCTCTCACTCGGGGGCTTAGCTGCAGTCCAGTACTCGCCTAAGTTTGAAAAATCCAACCGAGTGGTGAGCAACCCTCACACTCGGGGGCTTAGCTGCATTCCAGTACTCGCCTAAGTTTGAAAAATCCTACCGAGTGGCGAGCAACCCTCACACTCGGGGGCTTAGCTGCGGTCTAGTACTCGCCTAAGTTTGAAAAATCCTACCGAGTGGTGAGCAACCCTCTCACTCAGAGACTTAGCTGCAGTCCAGTACTCACCTAAGTATAAAATACGTTCCGAGTGAGAACCGACCTTCTCGCTCGGGGACTTGGCCACACGCTCCATCCTGATCCGCAAGGACGACGAGGTGCAGGTCGACTGCGACCTTCTCCTCAGAGTTGTGCCACAAATACAACGTGTGCTCCATCCTGATCCGCAAGGACGACGAGGTGCAGGTCGACTGCGACCTTCTCCTTGGAACTACGCCACAAGTACAACATGCGCTCCATCCTGATCCGCAAGGACAATGAGGTGCAGGTCGACTGTTACCTTCCCCTCAGAGCTGTAGCACAAGTTCAAAGACTATTCCGAGTGAAGAACAAGTTCTGCTCAAAGGCAAACACAAGCATATTCAGAGATAAACCAAGTTCAGATAAATCCTAATGTTCCGGACCACGGATTAAAGTACTCGGACATCAAGCCCGAAGGAGTTTAACGGTTACAAAATCACTCGGCATTCTGAGGCAAATTTAAAGTGGGGCATAAAGTTTATTCATTCCGCAGGAGGAGGGCTAGCAGGCTCGACAAACTCGTCCAGGTCGATTCCGTCAGCGATCCGAGTGGCAGGAGCAATAAAGGTTTCCATGAAGGATTGGAAGTCATGCCTCTTTGTAACACCCCGCATGTAACTTGTCATATTTGTAACTCCGACTCTTGCCATTTTCGGCTTTGTGATATGATATTCCCTCCGTGGTCGGGTTTTGTGTTTCGTTTTGTATTTTGTCATGTCATGCATTTTCATATCATGTCATCATGTGCATTGCATTTGCATACGTGTTCGTCTCATGCATCCGAGCATTTTCCCCATTGTCCGTTTTGCAATCCGGTGCTCCTATCTCCTCCGGTGCACCCCTCTTGTTTTCTTTCGTGTGCGGGTGTCAAACTTTCTCGGAATGGACCGAGGCTTGTCAAGTGGCCTTATTATACCACCCGGAGACCACCGGTCAAGTTTCGTTCCATTTGGAGGTCGTTTGGTACTCCAACGGTTAACCGGGCATCCGCAAAGTCCATTTGAGTGTCCAGCAAAAACCCCCTCAAAACCAGCCCAAAACCCACCAAATTCTCTTCCATGCTCTAGGTCGTTCGATCACGATCGTGTGGGCGAAAACCGCACCTCATTTGGACTCTCCTAGCTCCCTCTACCTTAATACTCCATCCCCTCCCGTATACATCTGCAGCCCAAACCCTAACCTCGCCCTTCGACGCCGGCGGACGTGTCCGTCCGCGCCGGACAAATCTCCGCCGCCGCCCGCGCCCAATCGGGAAGCGCCACGTGTCGCCGCTGCCTCCTTCCCGCCGCCGGCCCGGAGAGCCCGTACGGGGCCCTCCCGGCCCAGATCCGCCGCCGCGCGCCCCCGCGCGCCTCCGTCGCCCGACCCGGCCGCCACCCGTCGCCATTGCCGGCGCGGAGCTCCGCCTCGCCGCGCCGCCGCCGTGCTCGCCGGCCGGCCCCGCCGCCCGCGGCCGCCGCCTCCGCCTCCCATCGCCGGCGCCGCCGTCCTCGCCTCCCCTCCGGCCGGCCACCGCCTCCTTCTTCCTTCCGTCGCCCGCAACTGCCCTCGAGGAGCCAGATCCGATCGAGAGGCTCTGTACGTTGACTTTTCCCGAAGCTCGAAATTCCTCCAAGTATTTCTCTTCTACAGCATATGTCTCTGTTCACAGCTCCATAACTTCTTGCATGTAGCTCCGATTCATGCGTGTAATATGTCAAATTGTTCGCCTCGTGATGCTCTTCATTTTGTTCAATTGCACCATGTTCATTAGAGGTCATCTTGATGCCCAAATCTCTGTTGGAAGAGGGCTAGTTGCTGTTATCCTCTGGTTCTTAACAGAACTTGGAGATTTGTCATTTTTGTATCATTTATTCTGTGCATCTCATGGCCATGAGCTCTACATGTGTTTTGAAGTATGCCATGCCGTCTTTCCAGTGGTGTATTCCATGTATTTTTGTGATCTCTGTGGTGACTAGCACAAGCAAGCATGCAAAGTAGGCCCCGTAATATTTCTGATTTCAGGGACAGTGATTTCTCCGTGTCTTTGTCTGCTGTTATTTTGTTGCCATGTAAACTTGATGCTACAGAGAGATCCATGCATATTTTGGAGATGTTCAGTAAGGATGTTTTGTAGCTATAGTTGTAATTGATCCATTCCTGCCCTTGTTTGCAATTATGGAGTGCCATAGCATGACTCAATTTTGCTCTACTTTTGCTATAAAATATTTCTGGCAGATTCTTAACATGATATGCAATTTTGCCAAGCTTATTGTAGTTGATCCATATATGCTATGCCTGTGTTCTTGCCATGGTTAGCTTCATAAACATGCCATCTTGCTGTAGGTATACTAGTTTTGTCATGCATTACTCTGTAGTGAGTGCATCAAGCTCACAAAGAGGCCTACATATTATTATTTCTGCCATGCTCTGTTTTTCTGCCAAGTCTGAAACCTGTTAACGAAACTTGCTATGTTTACATGCTTGCCATCATATCTTCTGGTCCTTTTTGGCTTATGGTCATTAAGGGACTTTTGTCATGTGCATTTAGTAGAACACTGCCTTGCCTTGTTTTGCTATGTTAAGTTCCTGTAGCATGTTGATTTCGTGCTCTGAACATCACTACCTGATGCTGTTTTCTGCCATGTCCAGTTTTTCACAAAGTCTGTGATCCTGTTATCTTTTGCACTTTTGCCATGCCTGTTTGAGCTTGATATGTTGTGATCTAACCGTAGCTCAATGTTCATCTTTTGTCAAGCATCTCCTGTAGATTACTGCCTTATGCTTTGTTGCTATGTTGGAGTGCTGTAGCATTGTTACTTGTTGCATTTCAAGTGCTATCATGCTGTTAATCGCAGATTTGTGTCATTCTTGTTTTGCTTGCCATTTGCAAACCGTGCATCCGATTCCGGTGATCTTTATATCGATTTCGACCGAAATCATCTCATCTTTCCAGTGGCATGCTTGGTTTTCCAAGTTACTGCCATGTTCATCATTTTCCTTCCGGAGCACGCATATGCATCGCATATCATATCTCGCATATCATACATGTTTTACATCATGTTGCTTGCGCATTTCTCGTGATTGATTGTGGTTCCGTTTGCTTGTGTTCTTGTCTTGGGTAGAGCCGGGAGACGAGTTCGTGAACGAGGAACCTGGTGAGTACGCTTACGAGGATCAAGCTTTCGACAACTCTGAGAACCTTGCAGGCAAGATGACCACCCCTCGAAATCACTTCTATCTTTGCTTTGCTAGTTGTTCGCTCTATTGCCATGCTCCGGTACCTATCACTTGCTATATCATGTCTCCCATTTTTCCATGTCAGCCTCTAATCATCCTTTCCTAGCAAACCGTTGATTGGCTAAGTTACCGCTTTTGCTCAGCCCCTCTTATAGCGTTGCTAGTTGCAGGTGAAGTTGAAGTTTGTTCCATGTCGGAACATGGATATCTTGGGATATCACAATATCTCTTATTTAATTAATGCATCTATATATATTTTGGTAAAGGGTGGAAGGCTCGGCCTTATGCCTGGTGTTTTGTTCCACTCTTGCCGCCCTAGTTACTGTTATACCGGGATTATGTTCCTTGAGTTTGTGTTCCTTACGCGGTCGGGTGATTTATGGGACCCCCTTGACAGTTCGCCTTGAATAAAACTCCTCCAGCAAGGCCCAACCTTGGTTTTACCATTTTCCACCTAAGCCTTTTCCCCCGGGTTTTCGCGAGCCCGAGGGTCATCTTTATTTTAAACCCCCGGACCAGTGCTCCTTCGAGTGCTGGCCCAAACCGAGCGATGTCCGGCGCCCCCTGGGCAACCAGGGTCTATGCCAACCCAACGTCTGGCTCATCCGCTGTGCCCTGAGAACGAGATATGTGCAGCTCCTAGCGGGATTTTTCGGCACATTCGGGGGCTTTGGTGGTCTTGTTTTACCATTGTCGAAATGTCTTGTAAACCGGGATTCCGAGACTGATCGGGGCTTTCCAGGAGAAGGTTTATCCTTCGTTGACCGTGAGAGCTTATGATGGGCTAAGTTGGGACACCCCTGCAGGGTATTATCTTTCGAAAGCCGTGCCCGCGGTTATGAGGCAGATGTGAATTTGTTAATGTCCGGTTGTAGAGAACTTGTCACTTGACCAATTAAAATACACCAACTGCGTGTGTAGCCGTGATGGTCTCTTCTCGGCGGAGTCTGGGAAGTGAACACGGTCTGAGTTATGAATGACGTAAGTAGGAGTTCAGGATCACTTCTTGATCATTTCTAGAAGACGACCATTCCATTGCTTCTCTTCTCGCTCTCTTTTACGTATGCTAGCCACCATATATGCTTATTGCCGCTGCAGCTCCACCTTATTACACCATCCTTTCCTATAAGCTTAAATAGTCTTGATCTCGTGGGTGTGAGATTGCTGAGTCCCCGTGACTCACAGATTCTACCAAAACAGTTGCATGTGCCGACGATGCCAGTGCAGATGATGGGGTCGATCTCAAGTGGGAGTTCGACGAGGAACGTGGTCGTTATTATGTGTCTTTTCCTGATGATCAGTAGTGGAGCCCAGTTGGGACGATCGGGGATCTAGCATTTGGGGTTGTCTTATTTTCATTTGGATCTTGACCGTAGTCGGTCTATATGTTTGTATTTTGGATGATGTATGAATAATATTTATGTATTGTGTGAAGTGGCGATTGTAAGCCAACTCTTTATCCCATTCTTGTTCATTACATGGGATTGTGTAAAGATGACCCTTCTTGCACAAAACCACTATGCGGTTATGCCTCTAAGTCGTGCCTCGACACGTGGGAGATATAGCCGCATCGTGGGCGTTACAAGTTGGTATCAGAGCCTTCCCCGACTTAGGAGCCCCCTGCTTGATCGAATCGCTGGCGTTGTTGAGTCTAGAACAAAAATGTTTTGAGTCTTAGGATTATATATATCGGAGAGTAGGATTCTTTTTACTCCTCAGTCCCTTCGTCGCTCTCGTGAGGTCTCCTGACGTAGAAGTTTTGACTATTCTCTCCTCAAATTTCACTTAAATTTTTTTAGGATCACGCGGGTATCTTGGAATCGTTCCGATGGTTTTGTGACGAGAACATTGTTCTTGGTGCCTCCTGACATTTAGGGGTTGTGGCAGTGTCCCGGGGAGTTGAGCTCCGAGGTGTTGTCGTCACAATTTTATCGTTGCAGTTCTGGAATACCTGAGTTTCACCGACATCGAAATCTCTTTTATGCAGTTGTTGGTGAGATCACCTCGACGCCACCCAGTACTGGGGCGGGAGTTCGGGAGTATTGCCATAACTTGTATAACGGATGTTTTTCGAAGGTTGAGGGAAACGATTTCCGAAGGTTTCTTGGTTATGTGTTGACGGATGGATACAGCTGGATCTAGGGATTGCTAGTTTGGGTGATATATTTTGTGTCCCCCGTATCCCCAACACCAGATTGCATAACCAGAAAGTTTCGGGAGTTTATAAGTGGGAATTCAAGTAGCCTTAGGATATCTTTCCGACAGACGCATGATATGAGATTGGGGTTCGACGTCTAGTGGTCCGCCTGTACATGGTTGGTTTAAAGTGGTCTCGTAGTGTCTTAAAGAGTCCATGGCTATGCCGACTCGGGGACGCTTCGTATGTCATGTGCACAGCCTTGTACATGATGGTGCTGTACGATTGAGCCCGTGTGGGCCCCACCACGAAAACATCGGATGAAATATCTATCATATGTTTGTTCCGGCTTATTCTGCAAGCCAATACTTGTTTTGTTTTGTATTGTGGTATTCGAGTTACTTCGAAAACATATGTTGATTCCATATCTTTTTCTAAGTGGCTTCTCAACTTATGGAAGTGCAGATGATGGGGTCGATCTCAAGTGGGAGTTCGACGAGGAACGTGGTCGTTATTATGTGTCTTTTCCTGATGATTAGTAGTGGAGCCCAGTTGGGACGATCGGGGATCTAGCATTTGGGGTTGTCTTATTTTCATTTGGATCTTGACCGTAGTCGGTCTATATGTTTGTATTTTGGATGATGTATGAATAATATTTATGTATTGTGTGAAGTGGCGATTGTAAGCCAACTCTTTATCCCATTCTTGTTCATTACATGGGATTGTCTAAAGATGACCCTTCTTGCGACAAAACCACTATGCGGTTATGCCTCTAAGTCGTGCCTCGGCACGTGGGAGATATAGCTGCATCGTGGGCGTTACACTCTTGGTATTGGCAACCTTGATCACCGCCAGCTTCTCTTCTCGCACTTCCCAGCAGTGGACACGAACCAGGGACAGAGCCACATCAGCGCCGCACCAAGCGGAGGACTTCTTCCATTCTTGCACTCGACCGGGAACCTCATTAAGTCGAGTCATCAGAGATTCAAGGTCATTCTGGAGCGTTGCCCTTGGCCAGAGTGCCATGTCAATTCGCGACACCGTGACTTTCAATCGAGCTAGATAGTCGACAATGCCAGCGACACGGGATTCCAGTCGGAGCACGTTCATAGCAGCTTCATCCTTTATAGGAGAGAGGATGGGGTCCAAGCTCGTTTCAACTCGTATAGTTTCTTCCTCGAAGTTCTGGCAAAATTCTGCACACACAATACAACGATGAGTCAATGGTTATATATCGAGTCGACAGCAACAAGTCAGTCAGACAAAGGAAAGCACCTTCGAGCATGATGTACAGCTTCTTGGCAAGCCCTCCCAGATAATTCTCCAGATCGTCCCGCTTGCGAGCTATGCCTTCCATCTTTTCGGTCAGGTTCTTCTTGTCCTTCTTCAGACGAGTCGCCTCCTTGTTGTCTTCATCAAGGGAAGTTTTCAGCTTGGCATTCTCCTCTTCCAGCTTGCCGACTGAAGCCAGCTTTTGGTCAGCCAGTGCAGTTTTATCTTCAACCGCTTTCTGCACAGCTACAAGGTCTTGATCCTTCTTCGCCAGAGCTTGGTTTAGTGTTTCTGAAAGAAGCAACACTCGGTTCAGAAAAAGCAAATAACACCCAGTTCAATAAATAAGCAGTCGACGAGTTTTTCATACCAGCAGCTTCGTCCTTGGCCTTCTGCAAGTTTGTTTTGGCTAGCTCCAGGTCGAGGTTGAGCTGAATGTGCTTCTGCTCTAGGTTAGCAAAATGAGCTCCAAGTTCATAGGATTTCTGTAATCAAAGGATAGTCAGTCGGCAGGTGAAAAGATTGGTTACTTCAGAACAATAGAGTGATAAATTCAACAGGTTCTAAGACTACTGCTGAATCAAACATCCAATAGTAGTCTCGGGGACTACACCCAGTGGGTGCACTTAGCGTGCCCCCACTGGTCCAATTTCCACTCGACATGGTCCGCCCAGACCGAGTGTAAACAAAAGAGAGAGAAGAGTGATTCTCAGACCACAGTCGACTGCCCGCAATCCACTATGGTCTCGGGGACTACACCCAGTGGGTGCACTTAGCATACCCCCACTGGCTCATGTTCCACTCGACACGGTTCGTCCAGGTCGAGTGAGAAAAATTCCGATTCTCAGACCGAGTCGACTACCCGCAGTCAACTATGGTCTCGGGGACTACACCCAGTGGGTGCACTTAGCGTGCCCCCACTGGTTCAAAGATTCAATTGACATAAATTAGTCGACTCAAGACACAAATCTACTCAACGGCATGTCAAAGCACCCACTGGGTGTACTAATGCAAAATGTAGACCGATGGAAAGATCCTTCAAGGAAAGTTTTCAGGTAGCATATCCTAACAGAACAAGCTAAAGAGACAGTCGGCAATCTACTAACCTGGACGTTGCTCTGGAGAGCCGAGCTAGCGTCATAAGCAGCTTGGCTAGCCTCCCGGACCATCTTCATCTGCTCCATCATAATGCCCTCCTGACGTATAGCCTCCTTAGCAGCACCCACCTGGTCCTCTAGGACATGATGTGCAGCAAAAAGTGAAGGTGGTTCAGCTGGAGTCTGCGCGGTTGACGCTGAAGGTTGAGCACTCGACAGTGGTACATCAAAGGTGACAGAAGTCCGATTGGCATCGCCAGCCTCCTGGATTATCGGTTCCATCACCGGCGTCTTCTGAGGCGTCTTGCCAGATGACGTCTTCCTGCTTCTCCTTCCCAAGGGCTTCAGCGGCACATCCTCTTCGTCGTCTGGGAGATCAATAACATTGGGAGGAGCTGCAAAAAGAGTCAATCACGAGAATTCAGTCGACCAACAACAAGATTGAGAAAATAAAGACAAGTTTGCAAAGACCATAGCTGGGTTAGAAGTGACCGCATCTTCCATGTCCTCATCTTCGTTTTTATGAGCAGAAGTCCCAGAAGTAGCAGCACTGCAGATTCAAAATCCACTCGGTCAGAACGGGGAAGTAAGTCGACCAAAGAACGAGTCGTGCCAAATTAAGGAGTCAAATTCAGAAATTACCCGGAAGCAATGGGGATGTCCACTTTGATCCTGGGCAGGGCCTTCTGCGGTTTTGACAGCGCAGCTTTCGGTTGCTTCGGTGCCTTCTTAGTCGGCGCAGGAGAAGATGTTCGAGGGCGCTTTGACGACTGCCCGGTCTGCGCAGTCGCTTTACCACGGATGCTTGCCGGATCGTGAGTGTGCTTGGATCGCCTTTCCCTACGGGGAGGTGAGTCGACCTCTTCTTCATCACTCGGGTCGTCGCTCTCCTCGTCCTCTTCTCCATCAGAGTGCCACTCGCCGCTCTCGCCTCCGCTCACCTCCCCCTCTGGATCCTGCTCCTGCTCCCCGTTGGGCATCTAGTACATCACAGTAAGGGCCTGAAAGACAACAAGCGAAACAAAAAAATCAGTCGGTTCACAACAAACAATTACATGATAAATCAAGAAAACACTCGGGAATTTAGAGTTGGACCTTGTCTGGTTCATACGAGTTGTCGAGTGGAGGGATCCTCCTGGACCCCCTGGGGTTATCCTTGTTGCCAGTGATACCCCTCAGCCACTGCTCCACTGTATCCTCGTCAACTTCTTTTGGGTGGATCCGAGTGCTATCATCAATGCCCGAATACATCCACATCGGATGGTCACGAGCTTGAAGTGGCTGAATGCGTCGTATGAGGAAGACCTCCAACAGATCCATGCCGGTCACGCCATCACGGACGAGCTGGACCACTCGCTCGACCAGTACCTTCACCTCCGCTTTCTCCCCCAGGGTCACTTTCAAGGTGGAGGGCTTCTTGACTCGAGCGACGGAAAAGGGGGGAAGTCCCGTCGACTGACCTGGAGTCGGCCGGTCTTTGCAGTAGAACCAGGTCGACTGCCACCCTCTGACTGACTCGGGAAGGATCATGGCTGGGAAAGTGCTTTTACCTCTCATTTGAATCCCGAGACCCCCACACATCTGGATCACATGCGTCCTCTTGTCACTCGGATTGGCCTCCTTGACCGACTGAGAACGACACGTGAAAATGTGCTTGAAGAGTCCCCAGTGTGGTCGACAACCCAGGAAATTCTCGCACATGGACACGATGGTGTTGGGGGAAAAGTGATGAAGTTGTGCTCCAAAGAAGTTCAAGATACCTCGGAAGAAAGGATGGGGAGGCAAAGAAAACCCGCGGTCGAATAGCCAGGAGAACACACTCACCCTCATGCGGCCGCGGCTCGGTCTCGTCCACCGGGAGCCGCGCTGATTCGTGGGGGATCAATCCCCCCTCGAGCAGATCGTCGATGTCATCCTGACGGATCGTCGACCGAATCCAATTGCCCTGGATCCAGCTGCGCGGCAGGCCGGAACTCGACGAAGATCCGCCCCGGCTGGACTTCTTCCCCTTCGCGTTCGCCGTCGCCTTCTTCACGCGCTCCAAGACCACCATCTTCTCCTTCCCCATTGCAGCGGGCGGAGCTCGAACAGAGCGGCGGCGCCGAGAGCCAAGGTGTCGGGTGAGCCATTCGTCGTGCATGCTATGCTTAAAGGCCGCTAGGCCTTCGGCATCTGGACAGTCGACGATCTGGTTCTTTTTAATTAGGAACCTGGTCCAGAATTTCCTGGCCGACTCTGCGGGCTGTTGAACGATGTGACTTAAGTCATCGGCATCCAGAGGTCGGACGTATGTACCCTGGAAGTTGTCGCGGAAGGCATCTTCCAAGTCCTCCAAGCTGCCAATGGAGTTTTCTGGCAGGCTATTTAACCAGTGCCGAGCTGGTCCCTTGAGCTTTAGCAGGAGGTATTTGATGGCATGAAGATCGTCACCGCGGGCCATATGAATATGGAGGAGAAAGTCCTCAATCCTTACTGTGGGATCTGTTGTTCCATCATATGATTCGATATTCACGGGTTTAAACCCTTCTGGGAATTCATACTCCATTACTTCGTTAGTGAAGCAGAGGGGGTGTGCGGCGCCTCTATATCGGGCCAAATCACGATGCAGTTCGGATGGAGTCCGTCTGTAGTTTTCGGCCTGGGTGTGGTTATGCTTGTCGCGCCAGGCTAGATAGCCGTCCTCGTGCATCGTGGCATGCCCCCGCGATCCATAGATCGATCTGGTCTGACCTGCTCTATTTTCCAAGTCCTGCCGTAGATCGTACGTATATTCCCGAGCTGTTGTGTCTCTAGTTTTACGGCGAGGTAGTACGGGCTGGTGTTCGGCTTGAATTGTCATTTTGCCACAACCACATGGTGGTCGGTCGGCCACGTTACGTGCTGATGGTACGAGCTCCAGTGCCTCGTCGTTGAATTGAGGTAGCAGCTTACGCATTGGGTAAATCTTGGTTGGGCGCCCGAGGCCATATTCCTCAGCTGCCAGGACATTAGTCCACCTGTCATTGAGCAGATCTTGGTCAGCTTGAAGCTGCTGCTGCTGCTTCTTTTTTAGGCTCCTTGCAGTGGCTATTAGCCAGCGCTTAAAGCACTCCTGCTCAAGGGGTTCCTCAGGCACGATAAAGTCTTCGTCGCCGAGGCTCACCTCATCCTCAGAGAGTGGAAGGTAATTACTATCCTATGAGTCTTCGTTTGCAGCCTGTTCATCAGGGCTAATTTGCCCATCTTCCCAATCGTCCTGTTCGGAGGTTGGCTCGACGGGGTCTTCTTGGTCATTGGCGTCGTCCGGAGTATTGTTGTCTTCGGTGCCGGTATTGCTGTTTTTTCCACGGCATGATTTAGAGCGGCGTCGCTGACGTCGGCGCTTTGGTTGTGCCTTAGGAGGCTTATCCTCAACTGGATTTTTCTCGTTATCACCGTTACCCTTTTTGGGTGTATCCACCATGTACACGTCATATGAAGAGGTGGCCGTCCAGCGTCCGGTAAACGGCGGGTTTTGGGCCTGCCCTTCTCCGGCATCATCGTCCATACCGTCGATGTCTTCGGAGCCGTGATTGAGCATGTCGGTTAAGTCCTCGAAAGTGGCTATGAAGTGGGTGGTGGGTGGGACGTAAAATTCCCCGCTCTCAGCCCCTAGTCCGGGCTGGGCGTAGTTCGGATGTTGCCGCTCTGTAATGACGAGGCATCGCATTAAGTCCAGAGCCTCACTTAAAGGTGAGGTTTGGCCAGGGAGAAGAGAGTCCGTGGGGTACGGCGGGAGGGAAACTCCTTGGCCGAGCTCACACGAACTCCGAGGGTTCGGAGCCAGTGTTCGGAGAAGAGTCCGGCTTCATGATGATTGCCAGTGACACTACTTCCTCTGGCTCTCCCGTACTAGGCACAATAACCGCAAAAAGTCCGGTGGGCTCGGAAATCCCGTCTTCGGACCTGGTCATGCGCTCTGGATCTAAGGCCAGAGCAGAGGTTGGGGTCACTGATGAAGCTATGTACCAAGGGTAGGGTCATAGGCCTGACCTAGATACCCTCCCCTAGGACATCACCCTAAAGCCAGAAGCATTCGAGGGATATCATCATCCATTCGACCATAAGCGTTCCACTCGGAAGACTCGAAGCCACTCGACCGCAACAACTATCACTCGACAGACAGTAGATCTAAAGTCACTCTGCACAGCAATGGTCGGGCGTTTACTTCATAGACTTAATGATGATTTATGTCACTTTATTACTAGCATTACCAGTAACGCCATCTCTTTATGTAACTTAAACCCCTTTTAACGTGGGCTGGCTGGGGTCTGGGCGCACTCTATATAAGCCACCCCCTCCACTGGCGCAAGGGTTTGACCCCCTGTAACACACACACACACGCATAATCCAGTCGACCGCCTCCGGGCTCCGAGACTTAGGGCTATTACTTCCTCCGCGAAGGGCCTGAACTCGTAAAACTCATGTGTACAACTTCGCCATAGCTAGGATCTTGCCTCCCCAAACCTACCCCCATTCTACTGTCACTCTTAGATCCACGACAGTCACGAACCCTGGGAAGATCAAATATCCTCGGATATCTGTGACATAATCCAGATTTCCAAAACTAATCTGGTGACCTGGGGCATAGCTGTCGATCTGCTCTAGATGGCCAAGCGAGTTGGCCCGCAGTGCGAAGCCGCCGAACACAAAGATTTGGCCGGGGAGAAAGACCTCCCTCAGGGCAACATTGTTGTAGATGACTGATGGAGCCATCGAACCTTCTGATGACGACACAGCGGAACTCTCAATGAAAGCACCAACGTCGGTGTCAAAACCAGCGGATCTCGGGTAGGGGGTCCCGAACTGTGCATCTGAGGATCAAAGGAAATAGGAGACAGGGACACGATGTTTACCCAGGTTCGGGCCCTCTTGATGCAGGTAATACCCTACTTCCTGCTTGATCATCTTGGATGAATATGGGGTTTACAAGAGTTGATCTACCTCGAGATTGTAATGGCTAAACCCTAGACGTCTAGCCTGTATGATTATGATTGCCTCTACGGACAAAACCCTCCGGTTTATATAGACACCAAGGGACCTAGGGTTGTACAGAGTCGGTTTACGGAGGAAGGAATCTTCATATCCGAACGCCAAGCTTCGCTTCCATCTAAAGGAGAGTCCCATCCGGACACGGGAAGAAGTCCTCTGTCTTGTATATTCATGGCCCATTAGTCTGGCCCACGTCACATAGCTCGGACGCCCGAGGACCCCTTAATCCAGGGCTCCCTCAATGGGAAGGGTCATATATCATCGAGGAGGTTTATCGTTCTGGAGCTATTAAAATAAATAATTTCGAAGGTACTAACCCGAAGGTTGTCAACGGGCAAAGAATAAAACATTATATCTCTGGTACGCCCATTAATGTTGAAAGCAATATTATCCAAACTATGACACCGGAAGAACACATAAAAGAAACCTTCCGGAACACTCCAGAATAACCGAAAAAGAGGAGGTACGTGATACGGTAAGTAAACAGACTCCGAAAAATCCGCAAAAATATTTCCTGTTAGTTTTGGAATATATTAAAAAAATAGGAAAATAAGAAACAACTAGGAAGGTAACCCTAGTCGGCACAAGACAAGCCAGGCGCGCCCAGGTGGGCTGTGCGCACCTCGGGTACCTTCTGGACCCTGTTTTTCTCCCGTTTGCTTGTTTCCCGGGATAAAAAATCTTTATATACCCCCCCCCCCCCGAACCTATTGACCACCATATCGCGGAGAAATCTTCTGTTTCTTTTCTTGCTGTTTTTGACAGATCTAGATCACCATGGCCTCTTCGAGCTCCTCCAAGGACAAGTTCTTCCAGAACGTCATCAACCCGTATTTGCGGGAGGTGATGCAGCACCCTCAAGCCATCGAGATGTGTGAGGGGATGCTCCACATCCGCGACATCCAGGGCCCCAAAGGGACGGGGACCGTGGATGCCAGGCTCGAAGCTATGGAGCAAGAAGTCTTCAAGTGAAAGGGGATGGTGGAACGTGGACTCAATGCCAATCACCTCATGATCGCGGACTACACCCGTGATCTCGGGGTGGATGGCAAATCCATGAAGGACATCGTCTTCACCTTCAATGAGCAAATCAAATTTCTGCAAATCCAAATCTATGATCTCCAAAACCAAGTCTTTGAATATGAGGCAAGGTTTCAAGGTATGAGTTTGGCTGCCAGTTGCAGGACCCACGAGACTCACTCCTCCTCTTATGATGGTGAGCCTTTTCCATTGAAACCTGAAGATAAGATCGCGACTACCTCATCACCAACAACTTCTTCATCACCAAAGGAGACTTGAGTATCGGGTATGGGCACTCCCATTGGCTTGTGCCCAGCTTGGAGGAGGTGTCCTGGTGTCGGGGTATTCTCACGGGGGAGGTGCGCCGGCGCGGTTTGCTTCCAGTGGGGGCGCGCCAGCTTACCCACTGAGCGTAGCCTCCGAGCCTCCGAGTGAGGAGGCGGGTTTCCCACGGAAATGATCATGCAAAAAACAAAGTTAGTCCGCGCAGATATATCAAATATTTGCTTTTAGCATTGAAAATTTTATGCGGAGGGTGCCGACTCGGTTTCGTCCGAGCCCCCTTCAATCTTTTTCATGTTCCCTCCACTCTTTGGCTTGTGCTCTCGCTTGCCGGACAGCCGCTCGGCGGTCTGTGGCTGAGAGTGGGCCGCGGAGTGGAGTGTACAGTACTCAGACTATGGGAGCAGATTTGAGAAGCAGATACTCGTAAAAGAAACGACCGGGTCGCCCGAACCGTTTTTTCTTCCCGGACGTTTTTCGCGTGGGTGGCCTCCCGCGTTCACTCTTGCTAGCCGGACAGCCGCTCTGCGGTCTGTGACTAAGAGTTGGCCTTTGGTACCGCGCACGCTACTAAGCCGTCTGCGGGAACTAACGTCTCAGGCCAAGCAGCCAGCCTCCGGGCCAACTCTGGTTGGCGCCAGGGCAAACAGTGGTGCAACTGTAATAAAAACGGAGGTGGTCCCCGAGCGTCGCTCGGGGTTATCCGTGTTTGCGTGGTGCAAAAATAAGCGGGTGAGGAGCTTACATTGCTTTTTGGCCCAGACGAGGCAGAGGTTGATCTCCGGCAGGTGGCCCGAGCCTCCGGGTGCTCGAGGGACGCCACAGTCGATCAGGCCCGACCGCCAGGCGGCGGAGCCCGACTGGAGCCCCCAGCTGGCAAGGCATCGAAGCGGACAGCCGGTCAGCCGGCTGAGTGATGACGCGGGGAGTCGTCCAGAGCGGCCGGCTGGACTGCTGGCCATGCAGCCGGCCACGCAGCGGATGTGCAGCCGGCCACGCGCACGCGGCCGTGCTCCTGGACGTGCAACCGGCCATGCATGCCCGTATACAAGTTTTGCTTTCTCTTTTTTTTAACACCCGGCTGTGTGCAGTCGGACACACTCCAGCCGACCTCTTGTTTTCTTCTCTCTATTCTTTTTATGCTCTGCCTGACGAGCCGGTAGGAGCGGGACGCGGCAGAAGCCAACGGCCGGGTCGCGCCAGAGGCCGGCGTCCGGGTTGCGGGGGAGCCGGCAGGCCGGGTTACCGGGGAAGCCGGCAGGCCGGGTCACCGGGCGGAGCCGGCTAGCGCAGGAGGCTGGGATGCCGCAGCGGCCGGCGATCAGGACGCGGCGCGGGAGCGGAGGCGGCGGGCCGGATTGAAGACGAGGCCGGCGGGCGGGGGACCGAGCCGGAGGCGGCGAGGGGCGTGGCAGCCGAGGGGCGGTGCGGGAGCCGGACCTGGCGTGGGGTGGCTGGGTCGACGCGGGGAGCCGGACACGGCGTGGGGCGGATGGGTGGACGCGGGGAGCCGGAGCCGGCGTGGGGCGGCCGGGTCAACGCGGGGAGGCAAAGCCGCGGACGGAGGCGGAGCCGGCCCGGGCAAGACCGGCGGGCGCGGGGCGTCCAGCCGCGGGCAGAGGAGACGCGGGGGGTCGATGCAGCGCGCGGGGGCCAGCGACGGGGAGCCTCGGGCACGGGGGAGTGGACGGACGGGCGCAACCTCGAAGGAGTCGACGACGGGGCCGTTGGTGGAGAGCGAGTGGAAGCAGGCGTAGGGGGGCTCTGGTGGCCGTGACTGCAGCGGAGCAGCGACAACAGGGAGCCAAGGCTGGGTGGCGTGGGAGCGAGTCGCCGCGGCGATGAGGCACGTCTGTGGGGACGTTGCTGGGGCGAGGCGGAGCTCGGGCTTCAGCGTCGATGTGCGAGGGCCAGCAGAAAGTAGCGGTAGCAGGGAGCTCTTCTACGAGCAGAGGCGGCACGGTTGAGAGGTCATGCACTGCTGCTCCTTGCGACTTAGCACGGGGAGGAGGCCCACGGAGATGCAACAGAAGATGGGCACGATAGTAAGCGCCGCAGCAGGCCGGAACGAGCCAGTGCACGGGCAGTATTCGGGCAGCGTCCGAGTCATATCTGGGAAGTGTATAGGGAATTATCTGGCTATCGTATGGGCAATATCCGATTTGTGTCTGACTAATGTCTGGGTAGTGTATGGGGCATATCTGGTTTCCTTCTGGGAAGTGTATGACCAAGGTTTTGGCGATGCATGGCCATTGTACAGGAAGCATCTAACCATTGCCTCGGAGGAGCAAACGGAGGAGCAAGGGAGGCGCAGCATAGAGGAGAGCGGACGCGAGCGGCACGCGGATGGATGCGGCCGACAGAAGCGAGGCGGCGCGGCGTGCACGGGCAGACGACTGGCGTCGCAGTGGTGGTGATGAAGAGGCCAAGGACCGACGGCGAGGACGTGCCGCCCCTCGCGGCCATTCCGGGGGCATGCTGATGTCGAGCCCCCGACCACTATCGGAGAGACGCCGCGACGCCGCGGCGGTGAAGACGAAAATGGTCCCGCCCGGACTGCAAAACCAGTAGCAGCGTGGTAGCATAGTAGTAGTACCACACCACAGTGGGTGCCAAATGTCGGGGTATTCTCACGGGGGAGGTGCGAGGCGACAGATGCCACAAGGGCTTAGTGTGAGGGTAAGACTGCTGCTCATAGGACCGGGAGCGGGTATGCTAGTAGCACGCGCTAGTTTACCCAGGTTCGGGGCTCTCCGGAGAGATAAAACCCCTAATCCTGCATGTCTGAGTATATATATCTGGGGTGTACATCGGGCAGTACAAAGTGCTCCTGGAGCTGTATCTGAGCTCAGTGCCATAGGCATCTGGCTTTGTATATGCATATGAGCACAAGTGTGTGCATGGCCGCAAGTGCATGAGCATGCATGCGTGAGTGTGTGGGAGTGTGAGTCCATCCTGGATGGATGGATGGATGCTCATATATATAGGCTTGAGGGGTAGCTTAGGATGTAAGCTAGGTAGGTATGATAGCTAGGTATGGTGGGGTGTCACACTTGTCCCCTGGGTCACTTCATAAATAGTGCCCAGGGACAAGTGACAATGTACATGATGGCGTCGCGGTACAGCTGTCTCGTCCGCGGTATGGCCGTCTCGTCGGGGTCTTGTCGGTGTCGGGTCGAGCTGGAGTCGGCAGCCGGCTGATTGCGCAGTCGGCAGCCGGCTGGTCGGCGCAGTCGGACGGGGAGCCGGCAGGAGCGGCCGGGCAGTCGGACTGAGGGGCTTTGCTAGCCCCGATGTCTTGAATTATTGTCTCGCCGTCTTCGGGGTACCCGTGGTCAAGTACTCCGTCACCCGGTATCGTATCACCACCACTATCTTTGCCTTTATCTATTTCAGATCGATCCTTAGTTATCTTTTGATTTAGTTGAATAAAAGTTTAGTTCCATCCTTTCTTTTCGAGTATTTGCTTAGTGATCTATCTTTCGATGTAATCGTGTGCGAGATATATAATAATGTTTAGTTTGAGTTTTGCTTTCTTTAGTTTCATGTTCCAATAAAAAGAAAGGAAATAATTGGAAAAGATCATACACTAATGTAATGGTAAATAGTGACATCACATAAGGAAAAGTATAAGTAGTAAAATTTATTGGAGATTGACAAACATAGCATTGGTCAGTGATGCAATTCATGAAAGAATTAATAAGGGAAGAGAAGATTCACATGCAAATACACTATCTTGGACATATTTTATGATTGTGAGCCCCCAT
Organism: Triticum aestivum; assembly: GCF_018294505.1. Classification (NCBI taxonomy): domain Eukaryota; kingdom Viridiplantae; phylum Streptophyta; class Magnoliopsida; order Poales; family Poaceae; genus Triticum; species Triticum aestivum. Next base: position 147,779,712 of record NC_057811.1, read on the forward strand.
CAAAATATTATATCCCAAAATTGTTGACATTGGACAAGGAAGACAACGTAATGATTTATGCTTGTTCATATTCATATAGAAGTTATATTGTCATAGATCCTTTAACATGTGGTGCTTGCTCAATATCTTTGCTAGACAAAAATTCCGCACTAAGTAGAGATACTACTTGTGCATCCAAAACCCTTAAACTCAAATCTTGTTTTGAGACTCCACCATACCTACCTATGGATTGAGTAAGATCCTTCAAGTAAGTTGTCATCGGAGCAATAAGGCAATAAAAATTTCTTCTAAATGTGTAATATCATTTAGTGTAAGAGAAAATTGAGCATTGTACAAACTTGTGATGGCAAATAATAAAAGCGACAGACTGCATAATAAAGGTTGCTATCATAAGGGGCAATATAACGTGACATTCTTTACTGAGAGATTCAGCATACAACCAAAAAGCTCATGGCAACCTCTGCTTCCCTCTGCGAAGGGCCTATCTTTTACTTTTATGTATTTACTTTTATGCAAGAGACAAAGTATTTCTCTCTATTCCTCTTTATTTTCTCTTTTGGCAAGCACCATGTGGTGTAGAAAGATCTAGGTACATTCTAGTTGAATATGGGTGGGCATCAGTTATTATTGTTGACATCACTCTTGAGGTGAATGCGTTGGGAGGCGAAACTATAAGCCCCTATCTTCCTATGTGTCTGGTTGAAACATTTTGCTCATGTGTATGCGGTGAGATAGTTAGCAATCATAGAAGACTATATGATGGTTGAGTATGTCGACTTGCCAAAAGGCTCCGATACGTGACCCTTCCTGAAAAAATGATGAATTGTGGTTGCAAAGTTGACTGAGAACATAGTTGTTCGTTTTCAATAGAGTTTATGCTTTATACTTCGATGTTGTGATGAATTGTTACTTGTTCATGAGAAGTTTATGATAAAAGTTCTATAATACAGTTTGTTGTTGTTCTAATAATATACATGATGCTTCTATGTCCGTATTTTGTTTTTACCGACACCTCTCTCTCTCTCTAAGCATGTGGACATGTTTTTTGATTTCGGTTTTCGCTTGAGGACAAGCGAGGTCTAAGCTTGGGGGAGTTGATACGTCCATTTTGCATCATGTTTTCCTACTGTTATTTATAATGTTTTATGCATAATAATGGTTTATGGAGTAATTCTAACGCCTTTTCTCTTATATTATGCAAGGTTTACACAAGGACGGAGAATACCGGCTGTTGCAATTCTGGACCTGAAAAAGCTATGTCAGAGTTACCTATTCTACACATCTCCAAATGACTTGAAACTTCGCATAGATTTTTTATGGATTATTTAAGAATTGTTGCGGCAAATAACTACCAGAGGGGGCCCACCTAGGCGCGCCAGGGCGCCCAGGCGCGCCCTGGTGGGTTGTGCCCTCCTCGGCCCACCACCGGTGCCCATCTTCTCGTATATAAGTCATTTTGACCTAAAAAATAAGGAGAGGACTTTCGGGATCAAGCGCCGCCGTCTCGAGGCGGAACTTGGGCAGGAGCACTTTTGCCCTACGGCGGAGCGATTTTGCCGGGGGAACTTCCCTCCTGGAGGGGGAAATCATCGTCATCGTCATCACCAACAACTCTCCCATCTTTGGGAGGGCCATCTCTGTTGGGGAACGCAGCATGCAATTTCAAAAAAAATCCTACGCTCACGCAAGAGCTATCTAGGAGATGCATAGCAACGAGAGTGGAGAGTGTGTCCACGTACCCACGTAGACCAAAAGCGGAAGCGTTAGGTTAACACGGTTGATGTAATCGAACGTCTTCATGATCCAACCGATCTAGTACTAAACATACGGCACCTCCGAGTTCAACACACGTTCAGCTCGATGGTGTCCATCGAACTCTTGATCCACCAGAGGGTCGAGGGACAGTTTTGTCAGCACGACGGCGTGGTGACGGTTATGGTGATGTGATCCGTGCAGGGCTTTGCCTAAGCACTATGACGGTATGACCGAAGGAGTAAACTATGGAGGGGGGTACAGCACACGACTAAGAGAACAACTGTTGTGCTTTGGGGTGCCCCTGCCCCCGCATATAAAGGAGGGGAGGAGGAGGCCGGCCAACAAGGGGCACGCCAGGAAGAGGGAGGTCCTACTAGGACTCCACTCCTAGTAGGATTCGCCCTCCCCCCTTTTTTCCTTCTTCCGGAGGGGGAAAGGGGGAAAGGAGAGGGAGTAGGAGAAGGAAAGGGGGGCACTGACCCCTTCCCTAATACAATTCGGCCTCCTCCTTTGTGGGGGGCGTGCCAGCCCCTTGTGGGCTGGTTAGTCTCCCTCCTATAGCCCATATGGCCCATATCTTTCCCCGGGGGATTCTGGTAACCCCTCCGATACTCCGGTATGTACCCGATACATTCTGGAACCCTTCCGGTGTCCGAATACTACCTTCCAATATATCAATCTTTACCTCTAGACCATTTAGAGACTTCTCATCATGTCCGTGATCTCATTCGAGACCCCAAACAAATTTCGGTCACCAAAACACATAACTCATAATACAAATCGTCATCGAACGTTAAGCGTGCACACCCTACGGGTTCGAGAACTATGTAGACATGACCGAGACACATCTCCGGTCAGTAACCAATAGTGGAACCTGGATGCTCATATTGGTTCCTACATATTCTACGAAGATCTTTATCGGTCAAACCGCATAAACAAGATACGTTATTCCCTTTGTCATCGGTATGTGTAACAGCCTGGATTTTGGCCCTTTTCTTTTTCTTTTAATTTAATTGGTTTTTGCTCTGTTTTTCTTTTTGGAGTGGTTCTGTGGCCTTGCCACCTGGGAAATCGTCTTCATTTCCTCTCCCAAGTGGCTCATCATTCTCAAAACCTTGCCAACATCATGTCACTTCACTGCTTGACCAAACCCTAAAATCTTTTTTAGGGAATATTCCTTTTTTTAAGGAATAACCCTCTCTGCCCTAGGTTGTGAAGCAACCTATATTTCTGTCCATCCAAGAATTCCCAAGTAATTCTCATAATTCCTTTGGGTCATATGTTGCTCAAATATGCCCAAACTTTCCTGTCCTAGCCCAAGAATAATTCCCCAATAATTAAGCTTCCTTTCTGTCCAGAGTGGCACTTTGTGAAGGAAGTGCCTCCTATCCAATCTTGTTTGCTCCCAAACTTGTTGGGAATTATTTTATGTCCAAATAATTGCCACATGCCAAAATTCAACTTTATTTGCCTAGACAATCTTCCTTAGTGATTTTTCAAAGTTTCTGTCAAACAGAAGCCACTGTGAAGGAAGTACTAGCTAGGAGAATCCAAATGAGTTGAAATTTTGCATGGCTCTTCTTGTGCTCATATTATATCACTCCTACAAATTTCATCCCCATCCAATCATTTATGTGAGCACAGGATCAAATCTTTGATTCTGGCAATATTTTCAGGTTGTGAAGCAAGTGCACTTTATATTGCTTCAAAATCCTGATAAATTACCAGATCATGCTCCTCCCTATATAACTTCTCTCCACCAAATTTGGTACCATTTCACCTATCCAATATTTCTCCAAAATTCTTGAAAAATTCTGGCCAGTGAAGATAGCTGTGAAGGGAGTACCATTTTGGTGAATCCAATTGGTATGAAATTGTTACACCTTCTTACTATGACCAAATCACTAAGCCTGCCAAATTTCAGATCAATTGGATACTCCATGTGAGTGCACCATCATGATCTTGATTCTGTACTAAATATGCAGTTGTGAAGCAACTATGATTTATCTTGGTCCAAATCTCCTAGAAGTTACTAGGATGAAATTCCTTCTTACCCTAAACCTCGCAGACAACTCCTTTGCTCCAAATCACCTTCCTGTTGATCACCAGTGCTCACCCAAGTTTACTGTAGTAAACTTCAGAGGTTGCTTACCATTTAACCAGAGCAGTTTTCATCAATCTGCCACCGCAGTTGAAACCTCCCCTGGAAGGACTTACCACTAGACAACATGTTTAAGCCCATCTCCCCCGCTACATGCCAGTGCACGCGGTGACCGCGACGATGGCAAGCCTTTGCATGCGCTCTATGTGTAGTGGCCGCGTCCAATGACCATTTGTGCTTCGGCACTTCCTCCTCTCGTCGACTTCGCGCGCGTGACCGTATCCATTGTCTTCCTCTCGTCGTCGCCGTTCCCCTGGACCCCTCTCCCCCTCCGCCCGTTTCCTCACCGACGCTCACCGACGCTCGCCACCGAACGCCCACGGGAGCACAGTGCGCCGACCGTCGTCTTCCTCCTCGTCTCTTCCTCCCTGTGCCTCCTTTGGCCTCCTCCTCCCCGTGAGCTCTCCCCTGTGACTCACTCGTCACCTGCCTCCGAGCTCATGCGCGCGCACACACATCTGCGGCGACGACAGCTCGGCACCTCGCCCCGCGACTATATATAGGCCTCCCCTGAGCCTTTCGAGCACACCAGCAGCCTCCCCGCACTCCACTACCCCTCCCCGGCCTCTCATTCGAGCTCGAGGAGCTCTCTGTGTCCACCATCGCCACCATGGCCGCCGCGGTGACCCGTCTAAATTCCGGCGAGGCGCGCCTCCTCTCTCCGTTCCAACACACAAGAGCACTCCTCTCCTCCCCGTAGTTTGCCCCACCCCCTCGCCCACTCGCCAGAGTAGCAGAAGCCTCCGTCTCCAAGTCCAACTGCCGCCGGAGCCGCCTCTGTTCTCCTCTCCTCGCAGTCGTCCCGCCCCTCCCCGGTGCCGGCTGACCTTGGGGACGGGTGCGGCCGGTACTCCCGAGCCCACCGGTGGCGTCACCCTCGCCACAGACGGTCGGAGCTGGCCGGCCCGTCGCCGGTGACGCGCCCTCCCCTGCCTCCTCTGTCCCGTGCGGGAGCAGGACGAGGAAGAAGAAGACAGAGGCCAGGCGGGCCCTCTTCTTTCGAGGGCCCCGCGTGGCAGCCTCAGCCCCGTTGACCCAGCATGGAATACGTTTTCCATAGGAGAAGGTCTATTTCTGCCAAGTTCACGTTCTGTTTTTCTGGCTGAGGGACTGTTTGTGATGATTTTATTACAGATAGGTCCCTGGCAGAAAAACCCTTATATCTTTTTACTCCCAACTCCAAATGAGGTGATTCCAAAGCCCACTTCCTCGTTTCGTCGAGCCCGTTCTGTTGGTATCATTTTCACCATGTGACAACATTCTGAAAATGAACATTTTGCCCTTGCCGTAAATCAGCCCCCTTCAAGAGAGAAGTGTTTCCGGTGAATCTTTGTGCAATATTTCCGCGCTTCTTCCCGGATTATTCTTCCACCCAGGCAAGCCACAACCACCATTTGCATGATAGCCATGCAGTAGCATTGGTTTCCAACTTGAATCTTTAATAATTGTATGTTTGTTTTGCTACTGTTGTCGTCATTTCGATTATGCTTATGGATCGGTGATTACCGTCATGCTATGTTTTGTTGCACTCTGTTATCATGTTCTACCTGCTAGTATTATTTTCATTTTGGTCATGCTTGATAGCAGTACATGTTGGGTTAGTCATGTTCTTCAGTGCGTGACTGACATCGGCTACCGAGTACCATTAATATGTATTGTTCCTTGTTGTTAGTTGGTTAAGTGTTTACTCGGTAATGTTATTGATGTATTCTTGCATGGTATTTATTGTTGATGCTAGTGATCATGTTATGCTATGAGTAGTGTTGTACTTGTGATATTCATGCTCGTCGTTATGCCATGCTCAGTTAGATATGATTCATTGTTGATATGGTGGATAGTTATGTTGCACCCCCATGCTTATGTTGACATCATGCTCATGCCTTGTAATTGCATCATGTTATTTTATCATGGCTCAGCATATTGCATTCAAGTTTAACCGGATTAAATTAAACTTGAACAACTGTTGGCTAAGTCATGGTGCCACCATATCGAGCTGACCAGTGCAACCACGCTTACCTTTATGGGAAGGTCCTAACTGGGTCTATTGTCGTGCCTCTCGCCGGTGCCTCCAATGAGGGCAGGTTATGGGCGCGCGCTACCATGATCAGGTAGGCGAACATAAGCCTTGTGTGCCCGTTGTTGTTGTTGTACCCGGGTTGTCCCCGTTTGGGACCGTTTATGTTTGGCCACGACGGTGGCCGTTGGTGCCTTTGGTAGGCACGGGGCCACCCAGGACTTAGCCCAAAGGGGAGTTGGTCGGAGTGGCCGGGAGAGAGTCATGGCAGTAGGACGGTTTTGTCGGAACGCCGTTGGTCCACCCTAATGGGAGTGCGAGGCCATGGGTTCCGTGGTGTGGGTACAGTGTACTAACCTCTACAGAGTGTATATTAAATCTATCGATAGCCGCGCCCGTGGATAAGGGCCCAGTTCATAGTTGGTCACACTGTGATTCAACGGTAATAATAATAATGTGATCAATAACAACCCTGGTTCGATGAGGAGATAAGTTGGTTGTGATCGCCGGGAAGATCACCGTTTGATACCAAGTGTTGGTCATGGTTGTGATCGCCGGAAAGATCACTGTTCGGTTACGAGGTAAACCGTTGAACCAAGAGTGGTTCCGTATGTGATCATGCGATGATCACCGTGGTATCGAGGATACTGAGTTGTTGGATATTCGTGATGTTGTGCGAGAATCGTGGGTAAAAATCAAGCTCCTTGTGGTCATTTAATGATTACAACGGTATTGTTTATACCAAGCTTGATTTTATCCTGAGATGATCGTGTGATGTCCGAGGTTGGTAAGTGCTGCATGTGATGGTTACGAGATAACCCGAGCAGAGTAAGTGGTGCATATAGTGTCATGATGTTGCATGCTAGTATCGACAGAGTTATATGTTCATGCCATGTTCATATTGTTCTAGCTGTATCATGTTCATGTTGTTCATGCCATGTTATCCTGATGATCTCATGATAATTCCTGCTTAACCTATAATTGCCATGCTGTTGTCTGCCATGAATGCTTCTGGTTATTGTGATCTTGCAAGTACATTCAATGTACTGACCTGGCCTGTCATGCCAGTTTGCAGGTCATGCCGGATTTGATTGCTTGCTTGTCGTGTTTTCCGTTTGTGCGAGCTAGGATAAGCGTTCCAGCCAGAGTCCCTGCGTAGTGGAGTTCATCACCGTCGTCGTTCTTCCACTGCTAGACGTTTTTCCGCTACTTCGAGTTGTTCTGCTGCTTGCATAGAGCAACTGAGGATGCCGTAGTGTTGCCGTGCCGATGTTATTCCTTGTAATATCGGAGACCTTGTATTCATACTCGTGTAATAATAGAAAGCTAGTTTGTTTTATGCTAAGCAGTGCCGTATTCCAGAAGACTTCTCCTCGATCTCTGGGCTGGAATACGGGGCGTTCTGGTTTCTCTGAGCCGGGGTGCCACAGTATGTTACTTGCCCGAGATTCGATCATCGGTATCCTCATACCTAGTTCAATCTCATTATCGGCAAGTCTCTTTACTCGTTCTGTAATGCATCATCCAGTAACTAACTCATTCGTCACATTCCTTGCAAGGCTTATAGTGATGTGCATTACCGAGAGGCCCCAGAGATACCACTCCGATACTCGGAGTGACAAATCCTAATCTCGATCTATGCCAACCCAACAAACACCTTCGGAGACACCTGTAGAGCATCTTTATAATCACCCAGTTACGTTGTGACGTTTGGTAGCACACAAGGTGTTCCTCCGGTATTCGGGAGTTGCATAATCTCATAGTCAGAGGAATATGTATAAGCCATGAAGAAAGAAATAGCAATAAAACTTAACGATCATTATGCTAGGCTAACGGATGGGTCTTGTCCATCACATCATTCTCTAATTATGTGATCACGTTCATCAAATGACAACACATGTCTATGGTCAGGAAACATAACCATCTTTGATTAACGAGCTAGTCAAGTAGAGGCATAATAGGGACACTCTGTTTTGTCTATGTATTCACACATGTACTAAGTTTCCAGTTAATTCTAGCATGAATAATAAACATTTATCATGATACAAGGAAATATAAATAACAACTTTATTATTGCCTCTAGGGCATATTTCCTTTAGTCTCCCACTTGCACTAGAGTCAATAATCTAGTTCACATCGCCATGTGATTCAACACCAATAGTTCACATCACTATGTGATTAACACCCATAGTTCACATCGCCATGTGACCAACACCCAAAGGGTTTACTAGAGTCAATAATCTAGTTCACATCGCCATGTGATTAACACCCAAAGAGTACTAAAGTGTGATCATGTTTTGCTTGTGAGAGAAGTTTAGTCAACGGGTCTGCCACATCCAGATCCGTATGTATTTAGCAAATTTCTATGTCTACATTGCTCTGCATGGAGCTAATCTAGCTAATTGCTCCCACTTTCAATATGTATCTAGATTGAGACTCGAAGTCATCCAGATCGGTGTTAAAGCTTGCATCGACGTAATGCTTTACGATGAACTCTTTATCACCTCCATAACCGATAAATATTTCCTTAGTCCTCTAAGGATAATTTTGACCGTTGTCCAGTGATCTATTCCTGGATCACAATTGTACCCTTTTGCCAAACTCATGGTGAGGTACACAATAGATCTGGTATATAGCATGGCATAATAGAACCTATGGCTGAGGCATAGGGAATGAGTTTCATTCTCTCTCTATCTTCTGCCGTCGTCGGGTTTTGAGTCTTACTCAACTTCATACCTTATAACTCAGGCAAGAACTCCTTCCACTACTGCAGGATGCTGCTAACGCGACACTACGATCAGAGACTCTTCGAAGAAACTGTGTGCGATGCAATAATAGCAAACGATGGTGTAAAAGAACCGTCAAAAAAGGTGCAAAACGTTTGCGATGGCGGAGCCATCAAACACAGTTCAGATTTTAGTTGCGTGTGCGATCCAGGGCATACGGTTCAGTCCAATGAACTGTTTGCGATGAGGCAGAACAAAAGAAACGGGCAGCCTGATGAAGGCGTATGCGATATAGAGCATACGGTTCACTTGGATGAACTGTTTGTGATTAGGCAACACAAAAGAAACGATCAGCCAGATCAAGGTGTGTGTGATTGAGGGCATACGCTTCAGAAGGATTAACTGTTTGCGATTAGGCAACAGAACAGAAACTGGTCAGCCAGATCAAAGTGTCTGTGATTGATGGCATACACTTTACATGGATGAACTGTTTGCGATTAACCACAACAATTGAAACAGTTAGATAGATCAACGTGTGTGCGCTAGACGGGCACACACATCTATTATATATAAAAACTATTTGACGGGTTAACCAATAAAAAGAGAAATAAGCTAGAAATTACCACAATAATTAGAATGGCTCCGGTTTGTAAGAAGATTGTACCAAAACATGACCCAAATTGGACTAGTTTTTTACCACAACATGTTGGTGCTATGACATAACACCATTCCAGGTTTCATGATTTTGAGGCGAGTTTTGGATTTACAGTAATTTTAAAACCAGGTTTCTCAATGTTTACTGTCGAGTCGGCACCGCCCTCGATAGGCTTTTTCCTCGTGGGTCCCAAATGATAAATCCAAATATGTGACTACCATGCAGCTTTTCTTATTAAGAATTACAGCCCTTGGTGTGCAAGCTGAAAATAAGTTTGTGGGTGCTGGTGGGAACTAAAAACTTGTGGTTCTGTAATGAACAAAGATCTCAAGGATCCCGCGAGAGTGATGTTCTTTGCCTATGTTGTGAATGCTTATAATATTTATGTCTTAATTAAAGAAATGGCAAGCCATTGGCCCAGTATGAAAGAAAATATGGGTCAAAGCCGAGTTGAAAAGGGCAACAAAATCTAACTCCGGCTAACAAACAATACAAAAGCACGAGAATTAATTGCTCATCAGGTTTAGACAAAATCCAGATTGAACAGGACAATGACATCTAACTCAACCAAAGTTTTCGACAATCACAATCAAATGGATCAGTCTGATCCACAAAATCAAGATCAACAACCAGAAATTCTACTGGTCCATGATGACAAGTTGCTGTAAATAGAAGCCGAGCACGATCAGAAGCCCTTAGGTCCACATGAAACTTCTTTTTATGTTGTTCAACACCTGCAGCCGTAAGAAATTTCTTGTTGAAAAACTTAATCCTCACGGACAATAGTGCCATCGCATTCGACATGAACAATGTGACAAAGCTAGTGTTTGCATTGTTGGATGCATATCCTTCCAGTGTTACTGTCTTCAAACGAATGTCGTGCGATCTGAGAAAATCCCGGTGCTTCTTGAACCATCGATTGGTTATACCTTTTTTTCCATGTGTTAGTGCCTAAATAGAGATGAAGATTGAAAACAGTTAATGTCTAAAAAGATTATGTTGAAAGAGTGATAGCTGAACAATTAATTATAGTACATTATATATGGGCTTTCAATGTCCGTGAAATCATCACCTTCATATACAAATTCTCCAGACATGGAAAGCATTGCAGCAAGGCAATAATGATGTTGAGATCAAAACACCACATAGTGATATATAAGGTCTTGACAGGATCCACCACCACTGATAGGATGGACAAGCGCTTCATCGAGCATAGTGTTGGAAATATGCCCTAGAGGCAATAATAAATTGGTTATTATTATATTTCCTTGTTCATGATAATCGTTTATTATCCATGCTATAATTGTATTGATAGGAAACTCAGATACATTTCTGGATACATAGACAACACCATGTCCCTAGTAAGCCTCTAGTTGACTAGCTCGTTGATCAATAGATGGTTACGGTTTCCGGACCATGGACATTGGATGTCGTTGATAACGGGATCACATCATTAGGAGAATGATGTGATGGGCAAGACCCAATCCTAAGCATAGCACAACAGATCGTGTAGTTCGTTTGCTAAAGCTTTTCCAATGTCAAGTATCATTTCCTTAGACCATGAGATCGTGCAACTCCCGGATACCGTAGGAGTGCTTTGGGTGTACCAAACGTCACAACATAACTGGGTGACTATAAAGGTGCACTACGGGTATCTCCGAAAGTGTCTGTTGGGTTGGCACGGATCGAGACTGGGATTTGTCACTCCGTATGACGGAGAAGTATCTCTGGGCCCACTCGGTAATGCATCATCATAGTGAGCTCAATGTGACTAAGGAGTTAGCCACGGGATCATGCATTACGGTACAAGTAAAGTGACTTGCCGGTAACGAGATTGAACAAGGTATTGGGATACCGACGATCGAATCTCGGGCAAGTAACGTACCGATTGACAAAGGGAATTGTATACAGGATTGATTGAATCCTCGACATCGTGGTTCATCCGATGAGATCATCGTGGAACATGTGGGAGCCAACATGGGTATCCAGATCCCGCTATTGGTTATTGACCGGAGAGGCGTCTCGGTCATGTCTGCATGTCTCCCAAACCCGTAGGGTCTACACACTTAAGGTTCGATGACGCTAGGGTTGTAGAGATATTAGTATGCGGAAACCCGAAAGTTGTTCGGAGTCCCGGATGAGATCCCGGACGTCACGAGGAGTTCCGGAATGGTCCAGAGGTGAAGAATTATATATAGGAAGTCAAGTTTCGGCCACCGGGAAAGTTTCGGGGATCACCGGTATTGTACCGGGACCACCGGAAGGGTCCCGGGGGTCCACCGGGTGGGGCCATCTATCCCGAAGGGCCGCATGGGCTGAAGTGGGAAGGGAACCAGCCCCTAGTGGGCTGGGGCGCCCCCCATGGGCCTCCCCCTGCGCCTAGGGTTGGAAACCCTAGGGGTGGGGGCGCCCCACCTGACTTGGGGGGCAAGTTTCCCCCCTGGCCGCCGCCCCCCCCCCCCCTTGTAGATGGGATCCAGGGCCGGCGCCCCCCCAGGGGGCCTATATATAGTGGGGGGGAGGGAGGGCAGCAAGACCACAGCCCCTGGCGCCTCCCTCTCCCCCTGCAACACCTCTCCCTCTCGCAGGAGCTTGGCGAAGCCCTGCCGAGATCCCCGCTACTTCCACCACCACGCCGTCATGCTGCTGGATCTCCATCAACCTCTCCTTCCCCCTTGATGGATCAAGAAGGAGGAGACGTTGCTGCTCCGTACATGTGTTGAACGCGGAGGTGCCGTCCGTTCGGCACTCGGTCATCGGTGATTTGGATCACGACAAGTACGACTCCATCAACCCCGTTCACTTGAACGCTTCCGCTCGCGATCTACAAGGGTATGTAGATGCACTCCTTTCCCCTCGTTGCTAGTATACTCCATAGATGGATCTTGGTGATGCGTAGGAAATTTTAAAATTCTACTACGATCCCCAACAGTGGCATCATGAGCCAGGCCTATGCGTAGTTACTATGCACGAGTAGAACACAAAGCACTTGTGGGCGTAGATGTTGCCAATTCTTCTTGTCGCTACTAGTCTTATCTTGTTTCGGCAGTATTGTGGGATGAAGCGGCCCGGACCGACCTTACACGTACACTTACGTGAGACAGGTTCCACCGACTGACATGCACTAGTTGCATAAGGTGGCTAGCGGGTGTCTGTCTCTCCCACTTTAGTCGGATCGGATTCGATGAAAAGGGTCCTTATGAAGGGTAAATAGAAATTGGCATATCACGTTGTGGCTTTTGCGTAGGTAAGAAACGTTCTTGCTAGAATCCCATAGCAGCCACGTAAAACATGCAACAACAATTAGAGGACGTCTAACTTGTTTTTGCAGGGTATGCTATGTGATGTGATGATGTGATGAATGATATATGTGATGTATGAGATTGATCATGTTCTTGTAATAGGAATCACGACTTGCATGTCGATGAGTATGACAACCGGCAGGAGCCATAGGAGTTGTCTTAATTTATTGTATGACCTGCGTGTCAATGAAAATGCCATGTAATTACTTTACTTTATTGCTAACTGTTAGCCATAGTAGTAGAAGTAATAGTTGGCGAGACAACTTCATGAAGACACAATGATGGAGATCATGATGATGGAGATCATGGTGTCATGCCGGTGACGAAGGTGATCATGTCGCGCCTCGAAGATGGAGATCAAAGGCGCACGATGATATTGGCCATATCACGTCACTTTATGATTTGCATGTGATGTTTATCATGTTTACATCTTATTTGCTTAGAACAACGGTAGCATAAATAAGTTGATCCCTCACTAAAATTTCAAGAGACGTGTTCCCCCTAACTATGCACCGTTGCGAAGGTTCGTTCTTTCGAAGCACCACGTGATGATCGGTGTGATAGATTCTAACGTTCGAATACAACGGGTGTTGACGAGCCTAGCATGTACAGACATGGCCTCGGAACACATGCGAAACACTTAGGTTGACTTGACGAGCCTAGCATGTACAGACATGGCCTCGGAACACAAGAGACCGAAAGGTCGAACATGAGTCGTATAGCAGATACGATCAACATGGAGATGTTCACCGATGATGACTGGTCCGTCTCACGTGATGATCGGACACGGCCTAGTTTGACTCGGATCATGTATCACTTAGATGACTAGAGGGATGTCTATCTGAGTGGGAGTTCATTAATCAGATGAACTTCATTATCATGAACATAGTCAAAAGGTCTTTGCAAATTATGTCATAGCTTACACTTTAGCTCTACTGTTTAAGATATGTTCCTAGAGAAAATTTAGTTGAAAGTTGATAGTAGCAATTATGCGGACTGGGTCCGTAAACTGAGGATTGTCCTCATTGCTGCACAGAAGGCTTATGTCCTTAATGCACCGCTCGGTATGCTGAACCTCAGCGTCATCTGTAGATGTTGCAGAACATCTGACATACACGTTTTGATGACTACGTGATAGTTCAGTGCGTAATGCTAACGGTTTAGAATTGTGGCACCAAAGACGGTTTTGAAACGTCGCAGAACATATGAGATGTTCCGAAGACTGAAATTGGGATTTCAGACTAGTGCCCACGTCACGAGGTATGAGACCTCTGACAAGTTTCTTAAGCTTACAAACTAACGGAGAAAAGCTCAATCGTTGAGCATGTGCTCAGATTGTCTGAGTACTACAATCGCTTGAATCGAGTGGGAGTTAATCTTCCAGATGAGATAGTGATGGTTCTCCAAGCTATTAGAGCTTAGTGATGAACTATAACATATCAGGGATAGATGATGATCCTTGAGCAACTCGCGATGTTTGACACCGCGAAAGTAGAAATCAAGAAGGAGCATCAATTGTTGATGGTTAGTAAAACCACTAGTTTCTAGAAGGGCAAGGGCAAGAAGGGATACTTCATGAAACAGCAAATCATTTGCTGCTCTAGCGAAGAATCCCAAGGTTAAACCCAAACCCGAGACTAAGTGCTCCTGTAATGAGGGGAACGGTCACTGAAGCAGAACTACCCTAGATACTTAGTAGATGAGAAGGCAGGCAAGGTCGGCAGAAGTATATTGGATATACATTAAATGAATGTGTACTTTACTAGTACTCCTAGCAGCACCAGGGTATTAGATACCGGTTCGGTTGCTAAGTGTTAGTAACTCGAAATAAAAGTTGCGGAATAAACGGAGACTAGCTAAAGGTGAGATGACGATATGTGTTGGAAGTGTTTCCAAGGTTGATGTGATCAAGCATCGCATGCTCCCTCTACCATCGAGATTTGGTGTTTGCGTTGAGCATGATTGGATTATGTTTATCGCAATATGGTTATTCATTTAAGGAGAATAATGGTTACTCTGTTTACTTGAATAATACCTTCAATGGTCTTGCACCTAAAATGAATCTCGATCGCAGTGATACACATGTTCATGCCAAAAGATATAAAATAGTAATGATAGTTCCACATACTTGTGGCACTGCCATTTGAGTCATATTGGTATAGAACGCATGAAGAAGCTCCATGTAGATGGATCTTTGGACTCACTCGTTTTTGAAAAGATTGAGACATGCGAACCATGTCTATTGGTATATATGCATCAAGAAACTCCATGCAGATGGATTGTTTGGACTCACTTGATTTTGAATCACTTGAGACATGCAAATCATACCACATGGGCAAGATGACTGAAAGGCCTCGTTTTCAGTAAGATGGAACGAGAGAGCAACTTGTTGGAAGTAATACATTTGATGTGTGCAGTCCAATGAGTGCTGAGGCATGTAGTGGATATCGTTATGTTCTTACTTCACAGATGATTTGAGTAGATGCTGAGTGTATTTACTTGATGAAACACAAGTCTGAATTATTGAAAGGTTCAAGTAATTTCAGAGTGAAGTTGAAGATCGTCGTGACAAGAGGATAAAATGTTTGTGATATGATCATAGAGATGAGTATCTGAGTTACGAGTTTGGCACACAATTAAGACATTGTGGAAAGTGTTTCACAATTAATACCGCCTGGAACACCACAGTGTGATGGTGTGTCCGGACATCATAACTGCACCCTATTGGATATGGTGCATACCATGATGTCTCTTATCAAATTACAACTATCGTTTATGGGTTAGGCATTAGAGATAACCGCATTCACTTTAAAAGGGGCACCACGCAATTCCGTTGAGACGACACCGTTTAGAGAAACCTAAGTTGTCATTTCTTAAAAGTTTGGGGCTGCGACGCTTATGTGAAAAGGTTTCAGGCTGATAAGCTCGAACCCAAAGCGGATAAATGCATCTTCATAGAATACCCAAAACAGTTGGGTATACCTCCTATTTCAGATATGGAAGCAAAAGTGATTGTTTCTTCTCGAGGAAAAGTTTCTCTCGAAAGAATTGAGTGGGAGGATGGTGGAGACTTGATAAGGTTATTGAACCGTCACTTCAACTAGTGTGTAGCAGGGCACAGGAAGTTGTTCCTGTGGCACCTACACCAATTGAAGTGGAAGCTTATGATAGTGATCATGAAACTTTGGATCAAGTCACTACCAAACCTCGTAGGTCGACAAGGATATCTACTACTCCTGAGTGGTACAGTAATCCTGTCTTAGATATCATGTTGTTAGACAACAATGAACCTACGAGCTATGGAGAAGCGATGGTGGGCCCATATTCCGACAAATGGTTAGAAACCATGAAATCCGAGATAGGATCCATGTATTAGAACAAAGCATGGACTTTGGTGAACTTGCCCGATGATCGGCAAGCCATTGAAATAAATGGATCTTTAAGAAGAAGACGGACATGGACGGTAATGTTACCGTCTATGAAGCTCGACTTGTGGCAAAGAGTATTTTCACAAGTTCAAGGAGT
Source organism: Triticum aestivum (assembly GCF_018294505.1). Taxonomy (NCBI): domain Eukaryota; kingdom Viridiplantae; phylum Streptophyta; class Magnoliopsida; order Poales; family Poaceae; genus Triticum; species Triticum aestivum. The sequence goes on from NC_057811.1 coordinate 147,795,850, forward strand.
TGACTACGATGAGATTCTCTCATCCGTAGCGATGCTTAAGTCCGTCGGAATCATGTTAGCATTAGCTGCATTTATGAAATCTGGCAGATGGATGTCAAAACAAGTTTCCTTACCAGTTTTCGTAAGGAAAGGTTGTATGTGATACAATCAGAAAGGTTTTGTCGATCCTAAGGATGCTAAAAGGTCTGCTAGCTCCAGCGATCCTTCCATGGACTAGAGCAAGCATCTCGGAGTCAGAATATACGCTTTGATGGAGTGATCAAAGTTTTTGGGTTTATACAAAGTTTGTTAGAAACATGTATTTACAATAAAGTGAGTGGGAGCACTACAACATTTCTGATAAGTATATGTGAATGACATATTGTTGATCCGAAATGATGTAAAATTTCTGGAAAGCATAAAGGGTTGTTTGAAAAGAGTTTTTCAAAGGGAAGACCTGGATAAAGCTGCTTACATATTGGGCATCAAGATCTATAGAGATAGATCAAGACGTCTGATGATACTTTCAAAGAACGCACACCTTGACATGATTTTGAAAGAGTTCAAAATAGATCAGCAAAGAAGGAGTTCTTGGCTGTGTTACAAGGTGTGAGTAGTGAGTAAGACTCAAGACCTGACCACAGCACAAGATAGAGAAAGGACGAAGGTCGTCCCCTATGCTTTAGACGTAGGCTCTACAGTATGCTATGCTGTGTACCGCACATGAAGTGTGCCTTGCCATAAGTTGGTCAAGGGGTACAATAGTGATCCGGGAACGGATCACATGACAGCGGTCGAACTTGTCCTTAGTATCTAGTGGACTAAGGAATTTTCTCGATTATGGAGGTGAAAAGGAGTTCGTCGTAAAGGGTTACGTCGATGCGAACTTTGACACTAATCCGGATGACTCTGAGTAGTAAACCGGATTCGTATAGTAGAGCAGTTATTTGAAATGGCTCCAAGTAGCGCGTGGTAGCATCCACAAGATGACATAGATATTCGCAAAGCACACACGGATCTGAAAGGTTCAGACCCGTTGACTAATAACCTCTCTCACAAGCATAACATGATCAAACAAGAGCTCATAGAGTGTTAATCACATAATGATGTGAACTAGATTGTTGACTCTAGTAAACTCTTTGGATGTTGGTCACATGGTGATGTGACCTGTGAGTGTTAATCACATGGTGATGTGAACTAGATTATTGACTCTAGTGCAAGTGGGAGACTGTTGGAAATATGCCCTAGAGGCAATAATAAATTGGTTATTATTATATTTCCTTGTTCATGATAATCGTTTATTATCCATGCTGAAATTGTATTGATAGGAAACTCAGATACATGTGTGGATACATAGACAACACCATGTCCCTAGTAAGCCTCTAGTTGACTAGCTCGTTGATCAATAGATGGTTACAGTTTCCTGACCATGGACATTGGATGTCGTTGATAACGGGATCACATCATTAGGAGAATGATGTGATGGACAAGACCCAATCCTAAGCATAGCACAAAACATCGTGTAGTTCGTTTGCTAAAGCTTTTCCAATGTCAAGTATCATTTCCTTAGACCATGAGATCGTGAAACTCCCAGATACCGTAGGAGAGCTTTGGGTGTACCAAACGTCACAACGTAACTGGGTGACTATAAAGGTGCACTACGGGTATCTCTGAAAGTGTCTGTTGGGTTGGCACGGATCGAGACTGGGATTTGTCACTCCGTATGACGGAGAGGTATCTCTGGGCCCACTCGGTAATGCATCATCATAATGAGCTCAATGTGACTAAGGAGTTAGCCACGGGATCATGCATTACAGTACGAGTAAAGTGACTTGCCGGTAACGAGATTGAACAAGGTATTGGGATACCGACGATCGAATCTCGGGCAAGTAACGTACCGATTGACAAAGGGAATTGTATACGGGATTGATTGAATCCTCGACATCGTGGTTCATCCGATGAGATCATCGTGGAACATGTGGGAGCCAACATGGGTATCCAGATCCCGCTGTTGGTTATTGACCGGAGAGGCGTCTCGGTCATGTCTGCATGTCTCCCGTACCCGTAGGGTCTACACACTTAAGGTTCGGTGACGCTAGGGTTGTAGAGATATTAGTATGCGGAAACCCGAAAGTTGTTCGGAGTCCCGGATGAGATCCCGGACGTCACGAGGAGTTCCGGAATGGTCCGGAGGTGAAGAATTATATATAGGAAGTCAAGTTTCGGCCACCGGGAAAGTTTCGGGGGTCACCGGTATTGTACCGGGACCACCGGAAGGGTCCCGGGGGTGCACCGGGTGGGGCCACCTATCCCGGAGGGCCCCATGGGCTGAAGTGGGAAGGGAACCAGCCCCTAGTGGGCTGGGGCGCCCCCCATGGGCCTCCCCCTGCGCCTATGGTTGGAAACCCTAGGGGTGGGGGGCGCCCCACCTGACTTGGGGGGCAAGTTTCCCCCCTGGCCGCCGCCCCCCCCCCCTTGTTGATGGGATCCAGGGCCGGCGCCCCCAGGGGGCCTATATATAGTGGGGGGAGGGAGGGCAGCAAGACCACAGCCCCTGGCGCCTCCCTCTCCCCCTGCAACACCTCTCCCTCTCGTAGGAGCTTGGCGAAGCCCTGCCGAGATCCCCGCTACTTCCACCACCACGCCGTCGTGCTGCTGGATCTCCATCAACCTCTCCTTCCCCCTTGCTGGATCAAGAAGGAGGAGACGTCGCTGCTCCGTACGTGTGTTGAACACGGAGGTGACGTCCGTTCGGCACTCGGTCATCGGTGATTTGGATCACGACGAGTACGACTCCATCAACCCCGTTCACTTGAACGCTTCCGCTCGCGATCTACAAGGGTATGTAGATGCACTCCTTTCCCCTCGTTGCTAGTATACTCCATAGATGGATCTTGGTGATGCGTAGGAAAATTTAAAATTCTGCTACGATCCCCAACACATAGAACATAATATTAGCACAGAAAGTGTACTCCAAGATGATACTTAACTTATGCGCACAAATGAAAAATGCAAATTACAAAAATGTACGTGAATAATATACAATACCTCAATAGGTGTGGAGGCAAACACCATCTCGGGCCATTCAAACGGATCACTAATTGCACCCAACGTCTCCAGTTTAGGCGCAGAGACCACAGTTATTTGTGAAGGTTTATAACAACAATTAAGGAGCAACCTTTGAAGTGAAGGGGCGTCTTCGATGATGAGCTCATGTCCTTCAAAATGAATTTCAATGCTTACAAGGTGAGACGACTTTATTTTGAGACAAGGGATATGGATTCCTAATCCAAAAAGAGCACCAAACGCTGCAGTGCAGGGCAGCTAGAGTGGATGATGCTGTGAAGTGAGGCCACCGACAGATCAACCAACACAAGCGCAAGTTTTTTCAGCACTGGCAGTCGAAGCATTTGTACCAGATAGTCTGCTAGATGGCACCAGGTCAAGGTGACGGTGTGGAGAGAGGAGGAAAACCATGAGATGGGCATCGGTGGTCAGGGCACAGATGCAGCTCTTGGTGGAAACCTATTGCTGTAATGGTAGAACTCAAGCTGCTCGAGTTTATCGAATTGACGGGATGTCACGCAGGCGGCCACCGTGCAGGGTATGTCTAGTGTGACACCCAAAATTTTATTTGGCTTTTTCAAAACTTTTCCTTGATTTGAGGGAGGTGATTTAAATTTTTCTTCTAAAAGAACTCTCCCTCTCAAAATATTTTCTTTTATGACTAGTGCTTCATTTTTGGATTCACTCAAAACTTGATTTTGGTCTTGGAGGTTTTCCTCTTTTATTTGGACTCAAACCAAAATGTTTTTCTCTTGGAAAAATGTCCTTTGAATATTTCTTTAAAAGGCCCTATAGCTTTTGGAATGATCTTTTTCCACTTTCAAAAATTCCTCTTGCCATGACCCAAGGGTAAATTCCCTCCCATAAGCCTTTCCTCATCTTTGGATCATGATATGCTTCAAATCCAGCAAGTTGAACCTCTCCATATAATTATTTCCATTTATTTCTTATCAAAAACAATTTCTGCCTTATATCTTGATCCTTGGAGGTTTACAAAGGAACTACTCTTTCTGCTTTGATTTTTGCCCCCAAACCATTTTCCCTTCCTAGTCCTTTGAACCCTCAACCAAGATCCATGAAGATCCACTAGTCTCCAGTTCAAATTTTTCAAACTATACTTGGTGCAAGTTTGGACCAGATTTGCCAAATTTGATGAAATTCATTCAAATCCTTCTCCAAAAATTCTGAGAAAAATCAGGCAGCCTCTGGGTGCATTGAGAGGTCACCTCACCAAGTCCCAGCGCCAGGAAAAATTTTCTTCATACCAAATCATTTCATCGAACACCTGCTGGACACTGTTTCTCTAAGGTTCAGTCAAGTTCAGTTAACAGTGTCTGAACTACTGTCGTTTCTTCAGTGTCCGTAGTCGATCTCGCCAGTGCCTCGGCGTCGCCGTGTTCCCTGTCCCCTCCCCCTTGTCCTCTGCATCGCACGAGCGCCTGGATGCTTGCGGGCGTCGGCGACGAGCAGGAGGAGGTGCGCCGCCCCGTGACCGACGCCAGCGACGGCTTTGCGGCCGCCAGGAAGAAGCACAGCGTAGACGGCGCTGACCAGCGCCGCCCAAGCCACCGGAGGCCGCCGCGTGGTCTTCCACTCCCCCGTGCGCGCTGCCACCCTCGTCGTGAACTGCTAGGTGCGGAGCGCGCTCTTTGCCGCCGCCGTGCCAGTACGGCGACCCCGGTGAACACCGACGCCATTACGCCATGCCAGACCGAGTTTAGTAGTGGAACGGGACCAGTAACTCTCACTGGTGCTGCCTGGCCACCTAAACCCTCTGCCAAGCCATTGCCTTGCCGTAATCGCTCGCCGGAGATTCTCCGTTCACGACCACCCCCTCGAGCCGCCTATAAATAGAGGCCCCGAGCTCCAGCTAGTACCCACACCACCGCTGCACTCCACCAAGACCCCGCCTAGCCACTGGAAGAGCCCCGAGGGAGTCTCCTTCCTCAACTCTGGCCGCCGCAACCCGCCACGGGATCCAGCTCGATTCGCTCCCGTGCATGCACCTCTGCCTCCCATCTCTTGCCAGTAGCTCTCTAGTGCATCCCTCCTTCTGACCCGCACTTCAATTCGAAGGTTGCAGCACACCACCGGAGTTCCCCACCATCGCCCGAGCCGCCGTCCGCCGGAGAAAGTGTCGCCGTCGACGTGGTGCTCTCCGACGCCCGAGTCGACCACCGACCGACGTGGAAGGACACGCTGATACTCTTGGTACACTCCGATCTCCCTGACTCGCCGTGGTTCGACGCCGGCGACCACCGCAGCCTTCGGGCGCCGGCGAGGTTTTTCAAACCTGACATGTGGACCCCCCACATCAACCTCTCTTCTTTCACCCCCGAAGCGTTTTCTGTTGGCGCCTTCGAGCAGAGTACGTTTTCTCTGTGGGCTGGCGCGTTTCTATTCGAACCGTTTTCTGTTTTCTCAGTTAAGCCCCTGGAACTTTTCTGTTTCATTACAGATGAGTCCCTAGACAGAAACCCTTATAACTTTTTAATAAAAAGTGATTTTTGAGTGATTCTTTTTCTGACAGTCTTATAATTTTGTCTAGTTTTTTATGGGATTTATTTGAAAAAAAATTGGAACAGATTTTCTGCACGAGTTGGTTTGCACGTTAGTATGCATTTTTCGCTATACCGTAGGTTCCGGGAGAGGTGACGGAGCCGCGAACTTCGCCGAGCTAGACTCCGACTTCTCCGAACCAGGCAAGCATGTTTGAACCTTTGATATGATAGGTGTTTTGCATGTTTGCGTGAAAGGTTGTGCATGGCATATGAGTATCGGTGAGTATCTCGTTGCATGTGAGGCAACTACCCGTGTGTTCCAAAGTTACTGTGATCTCTGATGAGAGATGGCCTAGTCATGTGGTGACATGAAGGGCAGTAAGGTGGTACTGTTGTAGCATGCCAGCCTTACGTCATCCGATTAATTCCGACGTTAACGTGGACGGAGTCACGTTATCGTTCTTCCCCCTTCCATGCTACCACATGTTTTCTGCCAGAATGCGGTTTAGTAAGTTGGTAACCTCTTTCCGTGTACACACCAAACAGAGGGGCTGGGATGAGGGTTCCATGGACCTGGATTAAAGCCAGTCATCCGGTCAGGGGGCATGGGTGTTTCCGGTTGGGACCGAGAGGGGGGCACCCCTTAGAGCGCGCGTATAGAAATTTGATCCCATGCTACGTGAGGTTGTAGCCTCCCCGTCTCAAGGTTTTTCTGGAGCGTTGCCGAGGGTGATTCCTGGCTTCGAAATGTTGAATGGGTGTGTACTGGTTAGACGTGTTTCTTCCAAAGCACCATAAACGGTACTAGTCCCCGTGACTACTGAAATCCGTTGGCTGTGGTTAAAGTACAAACTCTGCAGAGTCAAATCCTTTCGAGTCATCATATCCATGGTCAAGTAACGTGATCAGCGTATCCATGTCTATGTCATAACCTCGTGGTATATTTTTTCTTTCCGGTAAGCGAGCGTGAGTAGTAAACTTGGCTGAACGTTATTCCTGTGGATGGACTAACCCTGTTGTTTATCTCATGCCTGATTATTCTCTTGATATGATTTAAAATTCATGAGCTACTAAGTTATGAATATAAGCCCTTTATGTGATGTCGCTCAGACATCCGACTGTGGCATGTTTGTCTTTTACTTTCAATATAAGCCCTTTATGTGATGTCGCTCAGACGTCCGACTGTGGCATGTTTGTCTTTTACTTTCAATATAAGCCCTTTATGTGATGTCGCTCAGACGTCCTACTGTGGCATGTTTGTCTTTTACTTTCAATATAAGCCCTTTATGTGATGTCACTCAGACGTCCGACTGTGGCATGTTTGTCTTTTACTTTCAATATAAGCCCTTTATGTGATGTCGCTCAGACGTCCGACTGTGGCATGTTTGTCTTTTATTTTCAATATAAGCCCTTTATGTGATGTCGCTCAGACGTCCGACTGTGGCATGTTTGTCTTTTACTTTCAATATAAGCCCTTTATGTGATGTCGCTCAGATGTCCGACTATGGCACGCACTGCCTTTTATTTTCTATTATAAGCCCCTTTATGTGGTGTCGCCTTGACGCCCGACTGTGGCATTGTTATTCTTGCGTTTTCCTCTCGAGGAGTCATTCAGACCCTCGTTTGGCACCCAGTATATTATTTTGGGATTTCGGGAGGACTACCGCCCGACTTCTCTTTTATTTCCTGTGCAGTATTATCTCTATGTCTGAGTCCACTTGTTAACCTATTCATATGCATCATGTCTACATTTGTTATATCTTATGTCCGAACTGTCTTGCGAGTACTTTAATAGTACTCACCTGGCTTGTTGATTTGGCCAGATGTTGATGAAGGCGATCTCATGGATGAAGAGTTTGATAGTGAGTCCGACGCCTAGAGGAGTCCCAGTCAGCCCCGTGCGATCCTGGATATTGGTCACTAGTATTATATACGCTTCCGCCACCCGCAATAAATCTCCTCGAGCTTCACCCCGACGCTCGAATAGCTGTAGTTTTCAGGAGTCATATCACCCGCTTCGCGGTGATATTTTCACCACCGTTGTTATCGTGAGTTAGTAGTTATGCCACCCTATCCGCCATTGTGTTTTATCGGCGTACTTGTAATAAATTGTTGAGCAGTCTCCGCTCAACCTTGTATTATATTCAGTACTCCTGGTATTTTTCTTCTGTGACCAAGATATTGTCTACCAGTGAGAAGGAATTCTTTTTTACTGGTCCGTAAAAGGGATTGGTCTCTCAATAAATATTTTATTGAAAAACGGGTCGTGACAAGCTTGGTATCAGAGCCAGGCTGACTGTAGGAAGCCACTAGGTGCGATCGCTAATCGGTTATTAGCGTCTTTTGTGCTTTTTCAGCATTTTGCAAATGTAGCTATTTTCTGTTGGTCATCATAAATTTATGACATGACTACTCAAAATTTTTGCCTACTTTTGTAGATGGCTGGCAGCAACTGCGAGACTCGAGTGTTCACTAACGTGCCCGAGGGGTTTGTCAAACTCCTCGTCTCCATCACCAAGCTTGCGATCAAGCCAGCGACTCGTCCGGAGTTCACGCTTTATCAGCACAAGCTCAGCGACGACGTTTCTATGCACCAGGCCGTGGTGCAATTCAAGGGAGGACGTTCTGCGTCTCGCCACTTCCGTTTTGTGGGAAGGGCCATGCCTACGGAGAGGCATGCCATGCAGATGGCTGCCCGCGAGGCGATAGCTCGCCTTCGGGACATTCTTCCTATGATGAAGACTCGTCGCTACCGCTACCTCCCATGCCACGTGCCATATACTTGTCACTATGCATTCGCCTGCCATAGGGGAGAGCGAGATGAAGCCATCGAGATGGTTGTGGAGTACCTCAAGGCTCTGGAAGAATCTTTCGACAACCTCGTGGATGATCTTGTGGCTGCCCGCATGGACTTAGCTCGGGGCGGTCCTGCCAGCAGGAAGGAGCTTCTCCACACGGCACTGCCTCTGACATTCGTCTCATCCTCAGCATCTTATGCACCGGCCATTTTGGCCACTGCTCGCCGTCTGCCTACCACTGAGGAGTTCGACCGAGTCATCGCTCCTACTCCAGTCAGAGCTGTACTGCCTGCCGCACCCGCACTGCCGCCTGTCGCTCCCACACCATCACCGCAGCGCAGTGCTTCGCGCCTGGAGCCTGCTAGGGAGGAGGTGGAGGTTGAATCTCCTGCACCGCTGAGTCTTGCCCTCGGCAAGGGAAAGGACATCGTCACCATCTCCGACTGAGAGCGCCGAGTAGCCACGCGTTATGTCTGCTTGTATGATGTGTTTTATCTATACGCTAGTTTGTATTAGTGTGTTCGCTGCTTTCCGGAGGAGTGTGCTAGTCTAAATAACATGTCAGGATTGTGTACGCACATCCTGAGTGCTGTATCGTGTGTTTGCTTTTCGCGTGTAAGATTTGTGTTAAGCGTTTCTTCTCCGTGCGAAATTGTTTATGTTTTTTTTTCAAAAAATCTTGAGGTCTTTTAAATTTTTACCTTTGCAAGATTTTCCTTGTGTCACACAGTTCTTCTCATGAGTTTTGCAAAATAATACCCCCAGACTGGAAAAATGTCTCGCCCGTGGACTCGCTCCATGCCCAATCAGCCAGAAGGAGTTTATGGGACACAGACTAGCAACAACTTCACTCAGGGACAGTCCAGTCAACAGGACAGCGAAGCAGCCTTGTCTCAAGTATGCCGTCTCTTCGAACAAAGCCAGCAACAGCACCAAGAGATGATGACCCACGTCATCAATATGGGAAACCACCGTGAGCCGTACCAGCCACACTCCAAGTTATCTGAGTTACAGAAGACTCGCCCTTCAACGTTTGCTCACACCGATAGGCCGCTGGAAGCCGATGATTGGCTTCGTGACATCGAAAGGAAGCTGATTATTGCTCAGTGTTCAGATAATGAGAAGGTGCTTTATGCACCACACTACCTTACTGGAGCAGCTGCAGCATGGTGGGAAAACTTCCTACACATGCATCCCAGTGAACACAACATCACCTGGGAAGAGTTCAAGGAAGGCTTTCATGGGGCACACATCCCCAGGAGCATCATAAAAATCAAGAAGAGAGAATTTGACGACCTCAAGCAAAGAGGCATGTCAGTGACAGAATACAACGGTCAGTTTACCCAGCTATCTCGTTATGCCTACGACGAGCACATGATAGAGAACAAGAAGATGGAAAAATTCCTGGAAGGCCTGACACCGGCACTAAGATGCCAACTGGTTGTACACACTTTCCCGGATTTTAAAACTCTGGTTGACAAGGCCATTACCTTGGAGAATGAGCGCCGTAGTCTGGAAGATATCCGTAAGCGAAAGAGGGACAAGACAACTCTTGCTCGCAACAACCGAAGCAAGACTGAGGTTCCAAGGACAGAAGCAAGGAAATCCACGACTACTGATCTAAGGCCAGTCAGACAGTTTCATGCCAGGCACAAGCAGTTCACGTACCGTCCAGGGGTCACATGCTATGCTTGTGGTGAAGAAGGGCACTATGCTAAACAGTGCCCAAAGCCAAGGAACTCGGCCCCCAAGCCAAACAATGGTGGGAATAATCCAGCCCCCAAGCGCAACAATTTCAATCCCAACAACAACCACAGGAAGGGTCACCTGAACCATGTGACCAAGGAAGAAGCGCAGAATGCCCCAGACATCATGCTCGGTACGTTCCCTGTCAACACAGTACCTGCCACAGTTTTGTTTGATTCTGGAGCTTCCCATTCGTTCGTTTCGAAGAATTTTGTTTTGCGACATGGTTTTCCGATACTTCCCTTGGAAAAGTCTATGGTCATCAAGTCCCCCGGAAATAAGCAGATCGCTCAGAGTTACTGCCAAGGAGTGATCATTGAGTTCGAAGGACTACAGTTCCAAGCTAATCTCATCGTGTTGGAAAATAAAGGACTGGATGTCATCATAGGGATGGACTGGTTGACCACCAACAAAGGATTTATTGATTGTTTCAATCGGACTGTGATCCTCACCCATCATCAAGGCAAGACAATTAAGGTTACAGCTCAAGAGAGACCTCGGTCACGGCAACCAAAATTGAACAAAGTGGACATTTCAGAACTAAGAAAAGTTCCAGTGGTATGCGAGTTTCCTGACGTATTTCCTGAAGAACTACCAGGCATGCCACCAGACCGAGAGATAGAGTTTAGCATTGAACTAGCACCTGGCACCGCTCCCATCTATAAGAAGCCTTATAGAATGGCACCCTCAGAATTGGTAGAATTGAAGGAGCAGATAAAGGAATTACTGGACAAAGGTCTTATTCGAGCCAGCTCCTCACCTTGGGGTTCGCCAGTATTATTCGCCAAGCAAAAGGATGGGACACTAAGATTGTGTATAGACTATCGAGCTCTCAATATGGTCACCATCAAAAACAAATATCCGATGTCGCGGATAAATGATTTGTTTGATCAACTCGCGCAAGCCAAGGTGTTCTCAAAAATTGATTTGAGATCAGGATATCATCAATTGAAAGTATGGGCAGAAGATATCCCTAAAACAGCATTCACCTCCAGATACGGATTATATGAGTTTACAGTGATGCCTTTTGGTCTAACGAATGCCACCGCATATTTCGTCCACCTCATGAACAAAGTGTTTATGAAATTCGTGGACAAATTTGTTGTGGTGTTCATTGACGATATTCTGGTTTACTCAAGGACACCGGAAGAGCACGCTGAGCATCTCAGAATTGTTTTGGGAGAATTAAGGAAACATCAGTTGTACACCAAATTTAGCAAGTGTGAGTTTTGGCTAAGGCAAGTTGGTTTCCTAGGCCACATATTAAACCAAGAAGGCGTGGCCGTAGACCCAGAAAAAGTCAAAGCCATACTTGACTGGAAGCCACCCGCCAACGTGACAGATGTGCGGAGTTTCCTTGGAATGGCCGGATATTACAGAAGATTTATTGAAGGATTCTCCACTGTGTCGAAACCAATGACCCAGTTGCTCAAGAAAGACAAAAAGTTTGTATGGACGGAAGCATGCGAGAGAAGCTTCCAAGAGCTTAAGAAGAAGCTAACAACCGCACCGGTCTTAACCGTGCCAGACATACACAAGAGTTTTGAAGTATATTGTGACGCATCCCGGAAGGGTCTCGGATGTGTGCTGATGCAGGATGGCAAAGTTGTCGCGTATGCCTCCAAGCAACTGCGGAAACATGAGGAAAATTACCCAACACATGACTTGGAGCTAGCAGCAGTCATACATGCACTCAAGGAGTGGAGGCACTTTCTGTTGGGAAATCGCTATGAAATATATACGGACCATAAGAGCCTTAAATATATTTTCACGCAACCAGAGCTAAACTTACGCCAACGACGCTGGTTGGAATTGGTCAAGGACTATGATGTCGGTATTCACTACCATCCAGGGAAAGCAAATGTAGTGGCTGATGCCCTTAGTCGGAACCCTAGCCCGGATGACGACAGTCCACGAAACTTGAGGCCTGAGATTCAGCAAGAGTTCACTAGACTCAACATGGTGTTAGTCTCTGAGGCACCGTATCAAATCTGGAGATACAACCCACCCTAGTGGGACAAATTAAGAAGGCTCAACAGGGACATCCCAGCATCGAGGGCATAAAGAGGAAAATGAACCTTGGCAAGGCTGCAGAGTTCGTCACAGACAATGAAGGAATATTATGGTACGGAGACAGAGTTTGCGTACCTAACATTGAGGAACTGAAGCAACGAATCCTAACCGAAAGCCACACCGCTCCATACTCGATCCACCCTGGAGGAACCAAAATGTACAAAGACATTCAGGAAAGATTTTGGTGGCACGGTATGAAAAGAGATATAGCCGCATTTATTGCTTGTTGCGATTCATGTCAGCGCATCAAGGCCGAACATCAAAAGCCAGCAGGGATACTCCAGCCAAACAGGATACCGGAGTGGAAATGGGATGAAATAGGAATGGACTTCATCGTCGGACTACCTCGATCACAACGCGGAAATGACGCCATATGGGTCATTACAGACCGACTAACCAAGGTTGCTCACTTCATTCCCGTGAAGACTACCTACTCCACACAAAGGCTGGCCAAGCTTTATCTCTCCCGTATAGTTTGTTTGCACGGAGTCCCAAAGACTATAATATCTGACCGAGGCACCCAATTTGTCTCCAAATTTTGGGATCACCTGCAACAAGCTCTGGGCACGCAACTAGCTTTCAGTACAGCGTACCACCCTCAGACTGATGGACAAACGGAACGTGTGAACCAAATCCTAGAGGACATGCTGAGAGCCTGTGTGCTCACCTATGGATCCAGTTGGGAAGAGAGTTTGCCGTATGCCGAGTTTGCTTACAACAACAGTTACCAAGCCAGCTTACAGATGGCACCTTTTGAAGCATTGTACGGACGGAGGTGTCGTACCCCACTGAATTGGTCAGAAATAGGTGACAGCCGTATCTTCGGCCCAAACATGCTTAAAGAGGCCGAGGAGAAAGTTAAGCAGATCAGGGACAGACTCAAGACAGCGCAAAGCCGACAAAAGAGCTACTACGATCAAAAACATCGTGAGGTCAGCTTTGAACCCGGTGATTCCGTATACCTACGAGTGTCTCCTATGAGGGGCCTGCAACGGTTCAAAATTAAGGGGAAGCTAGCCCCGAGATTTATCGGACCATTCTGTATAGAGGCACGAAGAGGCACAGTGGCCTACAAACTAGACTTACCCAAGGAGCTGTCAGACGTCCATGACGTGTTCCATGTCTCACAATTGAGAAAATGTGTAAGTAACCCGGAGAAGCATGTATCTCATGAAAGCACTGATATACAACCAGACCTCACCTACAGAGAGAGACCAGTAAAGATTTTGGAAGAGTCTGAAAGGAGGACCCGTCAGAAAACAACAAAAAATTTCGAAGTTCAGTGGAGCAACCACACTGAGGATGAAGCTACATGGGAAAGGGAAGATTTTCTCCAGGCAGAGCATCCATACCTATTTGAGGATCAGCTGAAATCTCGAGGACGAGATTTTTCCTAAGGGGGTAGGTGTTGTGACACCCAAAATTTTATTTGGCTTTTTCAAAACTTTTCCTTGATTTGAGGGAGGTGATTTAAAATTTTCTTCTAAAAGAACTCTCCCTCTCAAAATATTTTCTTTTATGACTAGTGCTTCATTTTCGGATTCACTCAAAACTTGATTTTGGTCTTGGAGGTTTTCCTCTTTTATTTGGACTCAAACCAAAATGTTTTTCTCTTGGAAAAATGTCCTTTGAATATTTCTTTAAAAGGCCCTATAGCTTTTGGAATGATCTTTTTCCACTTTCAAAAATTCCTCTTGCCATGACCCAAGGGTAAATTCCCTCCCATAAGCCTTTCCTCATCTTTGGATCATGATATGCTTCAAATCCAGCAAGTTGAATCTATCCATATAATTATTTCCATTTATTTCTTATCAAAAACAATTTATGCGTTATATCTTGATCCTTGGAGGTTTACAAAGGAACTACTCTTTCTGCTTTGATTTTTGCCCCCAAACCATTTTCCCTTCCTAGTCCTTTGAACCCTCAACCAAGATCCATGAAGATCCACTGGTATCCAGTTCAAAGTTTTCAAACTATACTTGCTGCAAGTTTGGACCAAATTTGCCAAATTTGATGAAATTCATTCAAATCCTTCTCCAAAAATTCTGAGAAAAATCAGGCAGCCTCTGGGTGCATTGAGAGGTCACCTCACCAAGTCCCAGCTCCAGGAAAAAATTTCTTCATACCAAATCATTTCATCGAACACCTGCTGGACACTGTTTCTCTAAGGTTCAGTCAAGTTCAGTTAACAGTGTCTGAACTACTATCGTTTCTTCAGTGTCCGTAGTCGATCTCGCCAGTGCCTCGGTGCCGCCATGTTCCCTGTCCCCTCCCCCTTGTCCTCTGCATCGCACGAGTGCCTGGATGCTTGCGGGCGTCGGCGACGAGCAGGAGGAGGTGCGCCGCCCCGTGACCGACGCCAGCGACGGCTTTGCGGCCGCCAGGAAGAAGCACAGCGTAGACGGCGCTGACCAGCGCCGCCCAAGCCACCGGAGGCCGCCGCGTGGTCTTCCACTCCCCCGTGCGCGCTGCCACCCTCGTCGTGAACCGCTAGGCGCGGAGCGCGCTGTCTGCCGCCGCCGTGCCAGTACGGCGACCCTGGCAAAGACCGACGCCATGACGCCATGCCCGACCGAGTTTAGCAGTGGAACGGGACCAGTAACTCTCACTGGTGCAGCCTGGCCACCTAAACCCACTGCCAAGCCACTGCCTCGCCGTAATCGCTCGCCGGAGATTCTCCGTTCACGGCCACCCCCTCGAGCCGCCTATAAATAGAGGCCCCGAGCTCCAGCTAGTACCCACACCACCTCTGCACTCCACCAAGACCCCGCCTAGCCACTGGAAGAGCCCCGAGGGAGTCTCCTTCCTCAACTCCGGCCGCCGCGACCCGCCACGGGATCCAGCTCGATTCGCTCCCGTGCGTGCACCTCTGCCTCCCATCTCTTGCCAGTAGCTCTCTAGTGCATCCCTCCTTCTGACCCGCGCTTCAATTCGAAGGTTGCAACACACCACCGGAGTTCCCCACCATCGCCCGAGCCGCCGTCCGCCGGAGAAAGTGTCGCCGTCGACGTGGTGCTCTCCGACGCCCGAGTCCACCACCCACCGACGTGGAAGGACACGCTGATACTCTTGGTACACTCCGATCTCCCTGACTCGCCGTGGTTCGACGCCGGCGACCACCGCAGCCTTCGGGCGCCGGCGAGGTTTTTCAAACCTGACATGTGGACCCCCCACGTCAACCTCTCTTCTTTCACCCCCGAAGCGTTTTCTGTTGGCGCCTTCGGGCAGAGTACGTTTTCTCTGTGGGCTGGCGCATTTCTATTCGAACCGTTTTCTGTTTTCTCAGTTAAGCCCCTGGAACTTTTCTGTTTCATTACAGATGAGTCCCTGGACAGAAACCCTTATAACTTTTAAATAAAAAGTGATTTTTGAGTGATTCTTTTTCTGACAGTCTTATAATTTTGTCTAGTTTTTTATGGGATTTATTTGAAAAAAATTTGGAACAGCTTTTCTGCACGCGTTGGTTTGCACGTTAGTATGCATTTTTCGCTATACCATAGGTTCCGGGAGAGGTGACGGAGCCGCGAACTTCGCCGAGCTAGACTCCGACTTCTCCGAACCAGGCAAGCATGTTTGAACCTTTGATATGATAGGTGTTTTGCATGTTTGCGTGAAAGGTTGTGCATGGCGTATGAGTATCGGTGAGTATCTCGTTGCATGTGAGGAAACTACCAGTGTGTTCCAAAGTTACTGTGATCTCTGATAAGAGATGGCCTAGTCATGTGGTGACATGAAGGGCAGTAAGGTGGTACTGTTGTAGCATGCCAGCCTTACGTCATCCGATTAATTCCGACGTTAACGTGGACGGAGTCACGTTATCGTTCTTCCCCCTTCCGTGCTACCACATGTTTTCTGCCAGAATGCGGTTTAGTAAGTTGGTAACCTCTTTCCGTGTACACACCAAACAGAGGGGCCGGGATGAGGGTTCCATGGCCCTGGATTAAAGCCAATCATCCGGTCAGGGGGCATGGGTGTTTCCGGTTGGGACCGAGAGGGGGGCACCCCTTAGAGCGCGCGTATAGAAATTTGATCCCATGCTACGCGAGGTTGTAGCCTCCCCGTCTCAAGGTTTTTCTTGAACGTTGCCGAGGGTGATTCCTGGCTTCGGAATATTGAATGGGTGTGTACTGGTTAGACGTGTGTCTTCCAAAACACCGTAAACGGAACTAGTCCCCGTGACTACTGAAATCCGTTGGCTGTGGTTAAAGTACAAACTCTGCAGAGTCAAATCCTTCCGAGTCATCGTATCCATGGTCAAGTAACGTGATCAGCGTATCCATGTCTATGTCATAACCTCGTGGTATATTTTTTCTTTCCGGTAAGCGAGCGTGAGTAGTAAACTTGGCTGAACGTTATTCCTGTGGATGGACTAACCCTGTTGTTTATCTCATGCCTGATTATTCTCTTGATATGATTTAAAATTCATGAGCTACTAAGTTATGAATATAAGCCCTTTATGTGATGTCGCTCAGATGTCCGACTGTGGCATGTTTGTCTTTTACTTTCAATATAAGCCCTTTATGTGATGTCGCTCAGACGTCCGACTGTGGCATGTTTGTCTTTTACTTTCAATATAAGCCCTTTATGTGATGTCGCTCAGACGTCCGACTGTGGCACGCACTGCCTTTTATTTTCTATTATAAGCCCCTTTATGTGGTGTCGCCTTGACGCCCGACTGCGGCATTGTTATTCTTGCGTTTTCCTCTCGTGGAGTCATTCCGACCCTCGTTTGGCACCCAGTATATTATTTTGGGATTTCGGGAGGACTATCGCCCGACTTCTCTTTTATTTCCCGTGCAGTATTATCTCTATGTCTGAGTGCATTTGTTAACCTATTCATATGCATCATGTCTACATTTGTTATATGTTATGTCTGAACTGTCTTGCGAGTACTTTCATAGTACTCACCTGGCTTGTTGATTTGGCCAGATGTTGACGAAGGCGATCTCATGGATGAAGAGTTTGATAGTGAGTCCGACGCCTACAGGAGTCCCAGTCAGCCCCGTGCGATCCTGGATATTGGTCACTTGTATTATATACGCTTCCGCCACCCGCAATAAATCTCCTCGAGCTTCACCCCGACGCTCGAAGAGCTGTAGTTTTCAGGAGTCATATCACCCGCTTCGCGGTGATATTTTCACCACCGTTGTTATCGTGAGTTAGTAGTTATGCCACCCTATCCGCCGTTGTGTTTTATCGGCGTACATGTAATAAATTGTTGAGCAGTCTCCGCTCAACCTTGTATTATATTCAGTACTCCTGGTATTTTTCTTCTGTGACCAAGATATTGTCTACCAGTGAGAAGGAATTCTTCTTTACTGGTCCGTAAAAGGGATTGGTCTCTCAATAAATATTTTATTGAAAAACCGGTCGTGACATCTAGCAGGTAGCATGCCGAGATGCAGTTGCGTCGAACGGAGCCCCCGTGGGAGGAGATGATGGCTCCGGGGAGTTCAAAATCATCATCGACAGATAGCTGACGACGGTCGAGATTAAGAGGCGCGGTGCGCCACAGAGTGCGCCACCGAGATGCGAGGACTTGTGTGCGGCAGCCATCCTTGGTGGGAGAAGGGAGATGATCTCCCCAAGGATTCTGTCCGGGAGATCGCCGATGCGGTTCGTCGGAGATTCTACTGGTTCCTCAGGTCCAAGGGGCGCTTCTGGCCGCACAGCCGGGTCGAAGATCTACATCCGGCGGCAGCGCTGGTCGGAGCCTCATCTATGTTCATACCAGTCTGAAAGAAAAAAATGGCATAACATGTAGGACACTTGAAATCAATTCCCAAGATCAGGAAGAAAAAAGGCACAAACATATATGTAGGTGACTAACCGGTTTTCCGTCGGAGTCACAGTTGTTGCTAGAGTTGTTGTTGACCTCCGGCTCCAGCTGGGGGGGCACGACGGCGCTGGCGAATTCAAGGTCGTGCTGCTGCCCGCGCAAGACCTCGTCGGCGGCGACGGAAACCTCTGTGGCCAGCTTGATGCGTTGTGCAGGTGCTTCACCAGCCCCGGCGTCGCCACTCCCTCCGATGGTGTGCTTCGGCGGCATCGTCATACACTCCGGAGTCCAGACGTCGGTGACCACTGTGGACCGGGGGTGTGGCCGCCTATTATGGCCGGCGGCTCGGGCATGCGATTAATACGGACCAGTGGGAGCGAGGCAGGCTGCGGTCAAAAGTTGTCTCGCCTCCCGGTGAGCCTGCGCGGCGGACATCTGCCATTCCTACCATCATTTCACACAGCTACTCGCACGCCTCCCCGTCGATACACACACCTGCACGCACGCCTCTCGGTATGCCTGCGCGGCGGACTGCTCGCATGTGTCCTGTCAACTCACGCCTGCTCGCACGACACACGGGGCGTGTGGCAGCACGTATATTTTTTGGTTTATTTTCTGCCGCTTTACTGCTTCACCGAACCGTTTGCGTTGAAGAAATGCACAAATCCTGCGTTGAACATCTTGCACGCTTCCCGGTGAACCTGCGCACCAGACGTGTTTTGGATTTACTAGAATTTTAAAACCAGGCATCTAAATGTTTTACCGGCAATCAACAGTGCCCTGATGTTTAAAATTCATTCTCATTTCTTGCATGGGACCTAAGCATGCACATAAGGACACATATTTGATTTTTCAACCAATTTATAGTCACTGGAGCATGCGCATGTAGTTCAAATTTGAATTATGCACATAAATGCATTGAAAACTCAGTTAATGCATAAAAATGTCCAAACGAACCCCGAAAAATTACAAAAATTCACACAACACTCTTTTTGTTCTATGTTGGCATGAGAAAAAAACTTGAAAGGCATTAAGAGGCAATGGATATCGTTTTGTCCCCAAAGGTGGGACATTCCCTACCGAAAACCATCATGCTTGTTGTGAGAAGCTCTGGTTTGTGAGAAGCATATACCCAAACCTACCCCAAATGGGACAAAATTTGTACCACGGCATGTTGATGCCACTCCATGATAGCATGCCAAGTTTCATGAATTTCAGACGAGTTTTGGATTTACTAGAATTTAAAAACTAGGCATCTCACTGTTTTGCCGGCAATCAACGGTGCCATGGTGTTTGAAATTCATTCCCATTTCTTGCATGGGACCTAAGCATGCACCCAATGACAAAGATTTGATTTTTCAATGAATTTATATGCACTGGAGCATGCGCATGTAGTTCAAATTTGAAATACGCACATAAATGCATTGAAAACTCAGTTAATGCATAAAAATGTCCAAACGAACCCCAAAAAATCACAAAATTCACACAACACTCCTGTTGTTCTATGTTGACACGAGAAAAAACTTGAAAGAAATAACAGGAAATGGATATCGTTTCGTCCCCAAAGGTGGGAGGTTCCCAACCGAAAACCATCATGCTTGTTGTGAGAAGCTCCGGTTTGTCAGAAGCATATACCCAAACCTGCCCCAAATGGGACAAAATTTGTTGATGCCGCTCCATGATAGCATGCCAAGTTTCATGAATTTCAGACGAGTTTTGGATTTACTAGAATTTAAAAACCAGGCATCTCACTGTTTTGCGGGCAATCAACGGTGCCCTATTGTTTGAAATTCATTCCCATTTGTTGCATGGGACCTAAGCATGCACCCAAAGACAAAGATTTGATTTTTCAACGAATTTATATGCACTGGAGCATGCGCATGTAGTTCAAATTTGAATTATGCACATGAATGCATTGAAAACTCACTTAGTGCATAAAAATGTCCAAACAAACCCGAAAAATCACAAAAATTCACACAACACTCCTGTTGTTCTATGTTGACACGAGAATAAAACTTGAAAGCAATAAGAGGCAATGGATATCGTTTCGTCCCCAAAGGTGGTACGTTCCCTACCGAAAACCATCATGCTTGTTGTGAGAAGCTCCGGTTTGTGAGAAGCATATACCCAAACCTGCCCCAAATGGGACAAAATTTGTACCACGGCATGTTGATGCTGCTCCATGATAGCATGCCAAGTTTCATGAATTTCAGACGAGTTTTGGATTTACTAGAACTTAAAAACCAGGCATCTCACTGTTTTTCTGGCAATCAACGGTGCCCTGATGTTTGAAATTCATTCCCATTTCTTGCATGGGACCTAAGCATGCACCCAACGACAAAGATTTGATTTTTCAACGAATGTATATGCACTGGAGCATGCACATGTAGTTCAAATTAGAATTATGCACATAAATGCATTGAAAACTCACTTAATGCATAAAAATGTCCAAACGAACCCTGAAAAATCACAAAAATCACACAACACTCCTGTTGTTCTATGTTGACACGAGAAAAAAACTTCAAAGCAATAAGAGGCAATGGATATCGTTTCGTCCACAAAGGAGAGACGTTCCCTACTGAAAACCATCATGCTTGTTGTGAGAAGCTCTGGTTTGTGAGAAGCATATACCCAAACCTGCCCCAAATGGGACAAAATTTGTACCACGGCATGTTGGTGATGCTCCATGATAGCATGCCAAGTTCATGAATTTCAGATGAGTTTTGGATTTACTAGAATTTAAACCAGGCATCTCACTGTTTTGTCGGCAATCAACGGTGCCCTGGTGTTTGAAATTCATTCCCATTTCTTGCATGGGACCTAAGCATGCACCCAATGACAAAGATTTGATTTTTCAACGAATTTATATGCACTGGAGCATGCGCATGTAGTTCAAATTTGAATTATGCACATAAATGCATTGAAAACTCACTTAATGCATAAAAATGTCCAAACGAACCCCAAAAAATCACAAAAATTCACACAACACTCTTGTTGTTCTATGTTGACACGAGAAAAAAATCTTGAAAGCAATAAGAGGCAATGGATATCATTTTGTCCCCAAAGGTGGGCATTCCCTACCGAAAATCATCATGCTTGTTGTGAGAAGCTCCGGTTTGTCAGAAGCATATACCCAAACCTGCCCCAAATGGGACAAAATTTGTACCACGGCATGTTGATGCCGCTCCATGGTAGCATGCCAAGTTTCATGAATTTCAGACGAGTTTTGGATTTACTAGAATTTAAAAACCAGGCATCTTACTGTTTTGCCGGCAATCAACGGTGCCATGGTGTTTGAAATTCATTCCCATTTCTTGCATGGGACCTAAGCATGCACCCAACGACAAAGATTTGATTTTTCAACGAATTTATATGCACTGGAGCATGTGCATGTAGTTCAAATTTGAATTATGCACATAAATGCATTGAAAACTCACTTAATGCATAAAAATGTCCAAACCAACCCTGAATAATTCCAATTCTTTTATGATCACTGCAGATAAAAGGTCTAGGAATTCAAACACCGTCCATGGCCGCTGTGACCCCATTATGTAATTCAAATCAAGACCAAAAATCAAGTAGATCCCACACATTTTATTATAACCAACCATGTGAGATGCAGCACAAAATATCTTTGGACCGTGTCTGAATAAGGGACCGTGTCTGATGACACTTTGCGCACCAGTTTTTTGGCTGAAGCGATTCCAAATTTTCGGCTTCCACAGAAATATACCTCCCCGCCCCCTCCCCCTTACCAAAAGCCACATTTCCCCTCTTTCTGCCTTCCTTTCCAAGTAGAAACCTTCACTCCTTGCTTACAACGCCGCCGCCTCCTCGCCGGCGAGCTTCCTTCATGTTGCTCGGCCTCGCCTATCCAGGCCGGTAATCCACACCCGACCCCCATCCTCCTTCTCCTTCCACATCCCACATGGCCCGACCGCCGGCGCGAGCGCGACACCTTCCACCCAAATCACCGACCCCTCCACCAAATAAGCGCCGGCCTAAGCCATGGTGCAAGAAGTATAGCCAGGACCTCAAGGAGCATTTGGCAGCAGAGAAGCAAATCGCGGCCGCACGCGCAGATGAGGTCGCGATGGCTGCCATTCGTGCCGACCCCCATATCTTGGAGGAGCACCTCGCCGTCGAGGCCACCGTTGACGCCTTGCGCGCCAACGCCGCGACGCGGTTGGCTGCTTTAAACGACAGTTCGTGGCATTTTCTTGAGGCCACCATCGGTGCCTTCGACAAAGACTACAAGATGTTTTCTCAGCATGCACATGCTTACCTCATCTCGAGAGCCAGCAGGTTGGTGCCCGGAGCGGGTCATGCAACTCACCACTACAACGAGGGCACCCACGATGCGGAGGCCTCGCCCTCTTCCATATCCAAGGAGCTAATCGTCATCGATATCTCCGACAATGAGGAGTAGCTTGTCTTATTTTCTCACTATAAGGACCCATGTTCAGTTTGCTAGCTATTGCCTTTCCTTAACAAATTCTAGTGAATTGTGCTATCTACTTTTACCATGCAATCTTATGCTATAGTGTATATGTTATATATGTCGTGCAATGTGGTGTTCAATTAACTGCTTGGTTCAATTCTGCAAATGTGATGTTCAATTCTTCTATTAGGAGTATGTTATATTGTTCAATTGGTGTTTACTTAACTGCTTGGTTCATTTGTTGTGGCTTGGTTCACTTGTTGTGGTGTTTAGTTAACTGCTTGGTTCAATTCTGCAATGCGATGTTCAATTGTTGTGGATGCATTCTGTTATTGTATACCATGTGAGGAATAAATCGAATTTGGCTGTACTAAATACATGAGAAACAAATACAATTGCTATATTTCCAAGTTTGTTAAGCATGCTTGGTTTGGTTAACTACCTGATCTTCTATTAGGAGTATGTTATATTGTGCAATGTGGTGCTCAGTTAACATTTGGTTCATTTGTTGTGGTGTTTAGTTAACTGCTTGGTTCAATTCTGCAATGCGATGTTCAATTGATGTGGCTGCATTCTGTTATTGTATACCATGTGAGGAATAAATCGAATTTGGCTGCACTTAATACATGAGAAGCATATACAAGTGCTATATTTCCTAGTTCTTAATCATTCTTGGATTGGATAAATGGGTTTTCCATGTGGCTTGAATTAATCTTATGAATCTGCAATGTGCTTATTTATTATCAACATATTTTACTGATAGCATGCGAACCCTTACTTAACCTGATGACTAACTACCTTATATGTGTTGTAGGGAAACAATGGGAAGCACTGAGGTTTACAAGATGGTACTAACTATTATACCTTGCCTTTTTGTATTCCTTTGCCCCATTTCCAATATAGAGAAGATATTTATGCACATCCTTGTTTTCAGGCTTCACTGATGATTACCTCTCAAACCACCTCTGTGGTCAGGAGGCGAGGAAATTTTTCATACAACACCCACGGTTCAATATTGAAGTGTTCTTGAAGAGGTCGAAGGATGGACGGTCAATCGTCCACAGGCACTAGCCTAAAGTTGCAAAGACCTTTAACATGAATGAAGCCTCAATATTCGCCTTCCGCTTCAGCAGTTTTCCAGATGAGATGCATCTCTCTATGTACCATCTGAGATGCTAATTTCTAAAGGTTCTAGATGTTGCATGTGAAACTTGCTGTTGGTGCAGTTGTGTAATGGGGTAGCTGAGTGCTGAAGCTATATCATGTTGTACTCCGATGTATTTCAATTATGAAATCCTGCTTCCTTAATATGGAAATGGAATATATTATGTGCTTAATATGAATGTCAGTTAGATTAGTAAATGGATTATTAATAATAGCGCAATTAGCCCGCTAATTGGCCAATTAGCTTGCTAATTGGGTTTTCCTATTGCAAATGGTTAATGAGAAACCACTGTGGTTCAGGCAACGCACACAGTTTCTAGGAATAAACCGTGTTGGATCAATGAACAATCACATATGACATTCTCTTCAAAAATGTTTGCGTTACGCCACCGTGCGCAAACGTTTTCCCTGGAGCGACTGTGTGGGATGTACATATGAACAGAAACGTTTAGCGGGGAGTGTCTGTGTGGGATGTACTTGCGACCGGAAACAATTTCGCTGTATAATTGTATTTTTTTAGCTATATTTTATGTATTTCTGTATTTGCGCGCTCGTCGGTCGCACACGACCTCATTTTGTCAAATGTGTGTCCCAGGAGGGCATATCCCCGACGGTTTCTGGGTCGTGTGGGAAGGACCCCCCTATCGCCCACACGCACTTGGCGACGGTTCCAGATGCCGTCACGGAAAGGGGTTAAAAACCGTTTGTTTAGGACCGACGCGCACCAGTGTTCTTTGACTGATCCATTTTGAACTCCTTCAAAATCTTATAAAGGTATGTACTCATCGAAAGTCTTATCAAGTGTCTTGATCTATCTTTATAGATCTTGATGCCCAATATGTAAGTAGCTTCACCGAGGTCTTTCTTTGAAAAACTCCTTTCAAACACTCCTTTATGCTTTCTAGAAAATTCTACATCATTTCCGATCAACAATATGTAGTTCACATATACTTATCAGAAAGGTTGTAGTGCTCCACTCACTTTCTTGTAAATACAGGCTTCACCGCAAGTCTGTATAAAACTATATGCTTTGATCAACTCATCAAAGTGTATATTCCAACTCTGAGATGCTTGCACCAGTCCATAAATGGATCGCTAGAGCTTGCACAGTTTGTTAGCACCTTTAAGATCGACAAAACCTTCTGGTTGCATCATATACAACTCTTCTTTAATAGATCCATTAAGGAATGCAGTTTTGACATCCATTTGCCAGATTTTATGAAATGCGGCAATTGCTAACATGATTCGGACAGACTTAAGCATTGACACGAGTGAGAAAATCTCATTGTAGTCAACACCTTGAACTTGTCGAAAACCTTTCGCAACAAGTCAAGCTTTGTAGACAGTAACATTACGGTCAGCGTTAGTCTTCTTCTTGAAGATCCATTTATTTTCTATGGCTTGCCGATCATCTCAAAGTCCACACTTTGTTCTCATACATGGATCCCATCTCAGATTTCATGGCCTCAAGCCATTTCGCGGAATCTGGGCTCATCATCGCTTCCTCAAAGTTCGTAGGTTCGTCATGGTCTAGTAACATGACTTCCAGAACAGGATTACCGTACCACTTTGGTGCAGATCATACTCTAGTTGACCTACGAGGTTTGGTAGTAACTTGATCTGAAGTTTCATGATCATCATTATTAGCTTCCTCACTAGTTGGTGTAGGCATCATGAGAACGGATTTCTCTGATGAGCTACTTTCCAATTCGAGAGAAGGTACAATTACCTCATCAAGTTCTACTTTCCTCCCATTCACTTCTTTCGAGAGAAACTCCTTCTCTAGAAAGGATCCATTCTTAGCAACAAAGATCTTGCCTTCGGATCTGTGATAGAAGGTGTACCCAACAGTTTCTTTTGGGTATCCTATGAAGACGCACTTCTCCGATTTGGGTTCGAGCTTATCAAGCTGAAGCTTTTTCACATAACCATCGCAACCCCAAACTTTAAGAAATGATAGCTTAGGTTTCTTGCCAAACCACAGTTCATACGGTGTCATCTCAACGGATTTAGATGGTGCCCTATTTAACGTGAATGTAGCTGTCTCTAATGCATAACACCAAAATGATAGTGGTAAATCGGTAAGAGACATCATAGATCGCACCATATCTAATAAAGTATGGTTATGACATTCGGACACACCATTACGCTGTGGTGTTCCAGGTGGCGTGAGTTGTGAAACTATTCCACATTGTTTTAAATGAAGGCCAAACTCGTAACTCAAATATTCGCCTCTGCGATCAGATTGTAGAAACTTTATTTTCTTGTTACGATGATTCTCCACTTCACTCTGAAATTCTTTGAACTTTTCAAACGTTACAGACTTGTGTTTCATTAAGTAGATATACTCATATCTGCTCAAATCATCTGTGAAGGTCAGAAAAATAACGATACCCGTCGCGAGCCTCAACACTCATTGGACCGCATACATCCGTATGTATTATTTCCAATAAGTCAGTTGCTCGCTCCGTTGTTCCGTAGAACGGAATCTTAGTCATCTAGCCCATGAGGCATGGTTCGCAAGCATCAAGTGATTCATAATCAAGTGATTCCAAAAGCCCATCAGCATGGAGTTTCTTCATGCGCTTTACACCAATATGACCTAAATGGCAGTGCCACAAACACTAAAAAAATACACTTATGTGATGATACGTGTTTGTCACAATAGGTCACGTTTTCTGTCATGCATGTACATCCATGACAAATTTATGACAGAATCAAGATAGTCATACCTGTGTTGTCGTAGAAGTGTTCCATGACATTACCAAAATTATCATCACGGAAGTGTCCACTTCCATGACGACAAATCACGCGTCACAGAAGTGCTTTTGTCAAGGGTGACCGACACGTGGCATCCACCGTAACGGAACGCCTTTAAGCTATCGGGTCCAGTTTTGGATCCGATAACCCATTAACAGCCCGGACCAATGGGGATTTTCCACGTGTAAAATCATCATTGGCCGGAGGAAACACGTGTTGCCTCACCGTTGGGACAGATGTCATCCACTCATTGGACAGGAGGCGCCTATGATAGGTTGACACATGGCACGGCCCAACAGTGGCCCATTCCGGTGAAAAAGGCCGGCCCAGTAAAAAATAGCAGGCCGGCCCATATAAGGCCTACTTGTGTCAGGTCCATTTAAGCCCACGGCCCATACGAGATGTGCCAATTCGGCCCGTCAACGGCCCGTTAAAGATTTGACACCATTGCAGCCTATCGTCAGTTCGAGCCTGTTAATAGCCCGCTATATATTTGGGCTCAATATCGGCCCGATGAGATGTCGTCCTGTTAACGGCCCATTCAGTGGATGGGCCAATTTTCACGATGTACATCTTTCGGCCTTTTAGCGACCCATTTAAATATTGGGCTAATTTCTGGCCCGGTGTGTCTTTCAGCCTGTTGACGGCCCATAAATCAGTTGGGCCATTTGTAGTCGGACCTGAGTTTCGGCCTTTTAGTGACCCATTTAAGTGTTGGGCCAATTTCCAGCCCGGTATGTCTTTCAGCCTAGTGTTGGCCCATATATCTGTTGGGCCATTTGTAGTCGGACCTGAGTTTTGGCCTTTTAGCGACCCATTTAAGTGTTGGGCCAATTCCCGTCCCTGTGTGCCTTTCAGCCTGTTAACGGACCATAAATGAGTTGGGCCATTTGTAGTCGGACCTGAGTTTTGGCCTTTTAACGACCCATGCCCTTCATGGTCCAATACCAGCCCAGTTTCTCTTTCGGCCTGCTAAAGGCCCACAACACAGTTGGGCCATTTACAATACGACCTGACTTTCAGCCTCTTAGTGGCCCATGCTCTTCATGGTCCAGTACAAGCCCGCTGTCTCTTTCGGCCTGCTAAAGGCCCACAGTATAGTTGGGCCATATGTAGCCCGAACTTAGTAACGGCCCGTGAAATCAATTGGGCCCACCTGTTGCCCGCTTTGATGTCAGCCTGTTAACGACCCGGGAGTTAAGAGGGCCGGCCATTAACTTTTGGCCTGGTAACGGCCCATTAACTTAATGGGACCACCAAAGTTCGTACATGTCTTTAGGCCAAATTAGATAATTTAAGCCCATTACGACCAGCAATTATGCACAGGACCAAAACCGATCAAGCAAAGGTACGGCATACAGGGAAAACGTTGCACATCCATCATATATTACAGGAAATTACATCCACTCGGCAATCAAAGATTGATGCCAGTGCAAATAAATGAACAGAACCTAATGATCTACAACGTCACAATCTGCAACCTCAGCACGGATGACGCCCATAAGCATGTGGGCAAGTTCTTGCTGCTTTGCTACACTGTCTCTGAAAACATTGATCAGTTGTTGTGTCGCACGACTCTGCACCTCTGATTCGTCCACCATTTCCATCATTCCTTCAGTCATTAATTGGTTCACAAACATACATTTTTTCCGTTGCATGAGAGAGAGAGGATACTGAACAGATTCAGATGGTGATTTTGGCAGGCTTGTACTATTGATAGTGGAGAGTGTCTCGACCACTGCATAATAACATAAATTAGGAGGGGAACCAAACAGATTAATCATGAGTTATTGGCATATTACCTGGCCTAGATTTATTGGAAAGAAACAATGGGGTTGCCTTGCTGTTTTCAGAGTTTGTCTTCTTATCTTCAGCAGCCTGCACCAAATTAAGACACTAGCATTGCTATCATTGGCCAAGTCAGATAATAGGAAAGCAACATTGGCACAACGAACGTTTGGGCAACTAGCCAACACCAAATTAACACAATATGGCACAGCTATCATCAGCCAGGTAAGGTAATACGAAAGCAACATTGACACAATGAATGAATGGGCAACCAGAGCAGCACTACAATTCAGTAATGTGGATGATATGAGATAGTACACTCATGCAGCTCAGTATGCAAAACTACCAGGCAGTTTTCTTTACAAAAATCAACATTAGCGCCTTTAACAATTTGCTACAACTAATTTTAGATCAGACAAAGGTTGGATTCACGCCGATTAACAAAATACATGCTGATGTAAAAATATAATGATATACAACAGGTACTTACATCGGAATTGGAGCACAGAGAATTCCCGCAAGATATTTTCCTCGAATACAATGCCAATGAAGGAAATCTTCTATCATTTAACCTTATTTCTAAAAGAGAGATGAGTAAGAAACATGTAGAAAATATGATCAGAATGCTATAAAATTTCATGGTGCGAGGATACGCACACGCTTCTTAGAATGGAGTTGACATTCTTTTGCTGGACTGGAGCGGACTAGTTCTTTGGCCACTGGAATCTGCTTATTATCAGTGGGAGTTGGGTTTCTCTCTGCTAGAGCAGTATCTATGAAAAATGGAGTTGGTTTATTATCTCCTGGCGTTTGGATCTTTTGCAAAGACCTGGTTTGTAACCCTTCAGATTCTAACATAGCCGTGTTCCCCTTGCATGCCTTATATAGAAGAATGGTGCTTCAATTATAAAACATGCTACAGCAGAGATGGAATAGGTACTGAAGAATAGAAAGGCATGACATATTGACATGTATTCCCTCCATCCGGAAATAAATGGATGGGTCTAGGCATATTTCAGTTCTAGATACATCCAGTTTTATCCATTTCTATGACATGTAATCCGGACGGAGGGAGTATGATGTAAGAGCTAGGGATACGATAGGACAACACAGTAAAAAAACACTGAAACCCCACTACAGAACCAAAGTAATCAAACCCACTGATATGAGATAGTACACGCATGCAGCTCAGGATGCAAAACTACCAGGCAGTTTTCCTTACAAAAATCAACATTGTGGCCTTTAATCATACATTTTGCTACAACTAAATTTAGATCAGATAAAGGTTGGATTCATGCCGATTAACAAAATACATGCTGATGTAAAAATATAGTGATATACAACAGGTACTTACATCTGCATTGGAGTACAGAGAATTCTTGCAAGAATCTTTCCTCACAGACGATACCAGTGCAGAAATTCTTCTATCTGTTAAGCTTATTTTCTAAAAGAGAGATGGGTAAGAAACATGTAGAAAATATGATCAGCATGCTATAAAATTTCATGATGCAAGGATACGCACACGCTTCTTAGAATGGAGTTGACATATTTTTGCTGGACTGGAGCAGACTAGTTCTTTGGCCACTGGAATCTGCTTATTATCAGTAGGAGTTGGGTTTCTCTGTGCTGGAGCAGTATCTATAAAAACTGGAGTTGGTTTATTATCTCCTGGCGTTTGGATCTTTTGCAAAGACCTGGTTTGTAACCCTTCTGATTCTAACATAGTCGTCTTCCCCTTGCATGCCTTGTATAGAAGAATGGTGCTTCAATTATAAAACATGCTACAACAGAGAGATGGAATAGGTACTGAAGAATAGAAAGGCATGACATATTGACATGTATTCCCCCCATCCGGAAAAAATGGATGGGTCTAAGCGTATTTTAGTTCTAGATACATCCTTTTTTATCCATTTCGGCAACATGTAATCCGGACGGAGGGAGTATGGTGTAAGAGCTAGGGATACGACAGGACAACACAGTAAAAAAACACTAGTTGAATGTAAAACTGTATGCTAGCGGAATACGTACAGAAAAAACTAAGGCAACATACACGTGTATGATTGGGAAACTAAGATGGCATTGCAACAGAGCACTAGAACAACACTTCAATGTAAAAAAACATGGTATGGTAGACAGATGAAGTACATACTGATGAATAACAATCCATAAGATATTCAGAAGCATGATGTCCAAATTAAGCAGATGGCATTGCGATAGAGCAAGGACCTTGTGTGGTGAAGAGGATTCAACATCTTTCTGCAAGTCTTCTGAAGAACTGCCTTTACATGTTCCATCATATTGGGTATCAATGACATCAAGTTTATTGGCCTTTACATTGCTCCGTGAGGTTCTTGTGGATATATCAGTGTGTGCAATTATATCTGGCATGCATGGAAGACAACTAGTAGTTAGATTTATGTAATGAGTGCCTGTAGGAGACGACATAAATAGTACGACTGGGGTTAACTAGCAGCAACAAGTCTCAAAAACTAAAGGGAGAACACAGATGAAAGCTACAGAATATGTATCGTTTGTACTCGAGATTAACTAGATGGCACAGAAAAGTATTAAAGAACAACATAGGTAATACTAGAAGTGGTATAATATTATAATCACCAGCCTGTGGGATAGCATTGGCTGATGGATGATAACTATGGAACAGCGTTACCTAAAGAACAAGTATCTTAGCTGAACTATGGAACAGCGTTAACTCCTGAACAAGACCCGTAAGAGATCAACATGAATATACAGTGAAATGTGATAATCTATTTTCCATGCTTAGATGAATAACAAAGCCATAAATGTTGCACACAAGTAAGATGAGGGTACAACCTATCTGGCCACCATCAATAGGAGTGAGCATCATGTGCTGACTTGTCGATGGCCCTGTAGTTGTTGTGGCTGTCCATGTCGGGCACACGCATTCGATGCAGGGAACTGTTGAGTGGGGACTATAGCTCCCTTCTGGTGTATGCTTCCCTTGTTGGAGCAGCTGCGGTGAGTCGGAAGACGGTGTGGCTGAAGATGCAGATAACGCATAATGTTAAGAACGACACATCTCTTTGATCTGAAGAAATACACTAAGAGATCAACAGCAAGGTACGAGAGTGGTCACACGTCTGTTGACTGAGACTAAATTGGGGTCACACGATTTTATTTTATTTTGGTACTGTCCAATCTACGCCGGATGGCTTGATGGCCGTCTTGTGCCTCCCGGCTGACACTGTTAAGAATCTTCCCCGAAGAGCCAGCGACCAACGGCAGAGCAGCCTGCCTCCGTCGTCCGTGGCCCCGGCCAAAACCCCGCTCCCCGCCCCACCGCACTGCGTGGTTGCGCCACCCCCGGGCCAATCCACAAAGACTCGCCGTCATCCAGATCCGGCGGCGGCAGTACCTTGAACCCATGAAACTCTAAGATATCCATCTAAGCGCTGCTTCCACGGCGAACTTGCGGCCCCGCACCCTTACGTTAGACAACAGCCAACCGGCAGCCTAGGAGCTCCACCGCCTCGAGGGGTGCTGCTTCCCATTGGGAATCGATTGGCCCAGAATAAAAATTCAGACAACTGACGCCTAAATAAAGTGATTTGAGATGAGGATGCGACCTATCTAGCGGCATGGTGAAGTAGGCAGGTCCAGCTGCCGAGTCAGTGAGGCCGGCGCGGTTGCGGTGGCCACCGGCGGTAGGGAAACAACGATGTCGCGACGGTCGACGGCTACGGGGAAGCAGCGCCGGGACTCTGGACGGATCCGAAGTTGGAGCCGCTCCGGTGCCGTGAACAACGGCGGGGGTGAATCGACTCCGGTACGGTTCACGCGGCTGTTGTCGAGGCAGCTCCAGCAGCACGGAATAAGAGGCACACGGCCCAGTGCACGACGACAGATGGACAACGTCTCCGGCATTAGGGAGGAGGGCGGCTGTGAAATTGGTGCGGTGGGGGCGCCATGGAGGAGGGGCTGAGGTTTCGCGACTCGGGAGAAGGGAGCTTCCGGGGAGAAGGTGATTTGGCGCCCACGAGGTATGAATGGGGGATTGCGAGGGGAGTGGAACCATGTTTTACGGACGCATTTGTCTGAAATGTGAGGGGGAGTTACAGTTCTACCACTGCCTTTAGGCTTCTCGGCTTGGGTCTGTGTACTGAGGGTCGGGGATAGTAGAGTAACTTTGCTTCTCCCCAAATAGTGGGCGGGAGCGATTTCGGGCGAGGAGGGCGTGTTTTGAAATATAGTGGGCGTGAGCGATTTCGGGCGAGGAGAGCGTGTTTTGAAATAGTGGGCGCAAGCTATTTCGGGCGAGGAGAGTGTGTTTTGCCGACCGAGTTTATGAATTATTCGGCACATGTCATTTCGGCCGAGGAGAAGGCGCGCTTGGATGAAGTTACGAACCTACCCTCGATGCACAACGGGCCAATTAATGCGTCTCCCACATAGGATGGTAATTTCGCGTCTCCCATTTATTTGCTCGGGCGAATTCCACCGAGCAGAGGATGTTTAACGGTTCGTTCAAAATTTGGGAGAACGAGCATCCACGTCTACCTTACCAAGTCGATTCAAATCAAATTTAGAAATATTAGCTTGCCACTTCTTTTTTAGATGGAGAGATGATGCTCGGGAGTAATGTGTTTTTACATGCTCATTGCTAGCGATTTACTATATGACAAATAGTTGACCCACTCAAAAACGGGAATCAAACCCAAAATGAAATATCTCGATTCAATGAAATAGCTCGTTCACCAGGTCAAAATAGTAAACTAAATCCAAAATTGAACACCTCAATCGAATAGCATGTTGTACAGTATTATAGTACTCCATGAACATGTTGAAAGTCAAATTAATGAACTTGTTTGATATACGCATATATCCATTCATGTGTGGATTGCAAACCACATGTTCTCCAATTTAAATATTTGAATGCAAATTTATATCGAAACATGGTTTATATCAGTCTTTGATGCATAAAACGCGACCTCCCCCTCTCCTGGACTCCTACTCTCTCTCTCTGTCTCTCTCTCTCTCTCTCTCTCTCTCTCTCTCTCTCTCTCGCCGACAATCTTCAATTCTGTCGCACGCATCCAACACACAAACCTTGTTGGTCCTCTCTCTTTCTCTCCATCTCTCTCTCTTTGTGTGTGTGCGTGGGGGGCTCTTTCTAGTTCGCATGCATATATACTCCATCTATAGGTCTCTCTCGCACACTATGTATGATTCTCTAGTCCAAGCTAGATATCTTGGGTGCACTCATCGTACGCACACAAATTCCTTGGTTTGTTGCCGTAACTCTCACACGCACCACTCTGTCGTCTCGGAGCTCTTCCCCCTCTCTCTCAAACTCTCCATCTACTTGGGTCACACATACACATGCATATCTCACTCGCACTCGATAGGCCCATCTAAAACTCTATCTCTCTCCCTCATTCTCTCTCCATCTCACATGCACACACACACAATCTCATGCCTAGCTAGCCAAGTATGATGGTCTCTCACTCAATTGTAGGCACACGCAGTCCCCCCCCATATGTATATGACTAGCTAATCTTAGTCTCCATCACAAACATGTGCATGGTCTATCTCGATTTCTCTCGGGGCATCTTTCTATCGTGCACGCACCTCCCTCGATCTCCCACCCATATAGTCCCCTCACGATCTCGAGGGGGTCTCTCTATCACAAACACACCCTCTCGCCCTCCCCATGCGTCCATGTTCTCCATGTGTCCCTCTCGACCTTTGTTCCTTGTTGGCCAGACCTCTATTGGACATGTGCTATAGGGGTGTCTCTCTCCGTTGCAAATAATCACACACTAGCTATCTTCGTGTATCTCCTCGCCTCGCTTTTCTATCTCGGAGATGCATGCGTGATATGTTCGCCTAAGAAACGAAAAAACACACACTCTCTCTAATTTATCGTTTGTTGTCACTTTCTGTTTCACACACATACTCTTTTTGCACACTTACTCATTCCCCTTCACACGCACTTGATCCCTCTCGACGTAGGCACTCTCCTCGGTCCATAGCATATTGATTTATTGAAAAGTCAAACATCACAAAGTTTGACCATGTACGTGGAGAAAAACAATTACATCTAGAACGGCAAACATATACCATTAGATTCACCATGAGGTGTAGTTTCGTATGATGTATCTTTGGTATTGAAGATATAAATAACATTTGTGTAAACCTGGTCAAAGTTTCCAAAGTTTGACTTCTAAAATAATTACATGCACTGCATTATCGAGCGGATGGAATATCTCTTTCCCCCTCTCAGCTATCTGACGCACCACTCAGCCTTATCGGGGCTCCTCAATCTCTCTCAAACTTTATATCTCCCTGGTTCACACATACACATGTCTCGCTCGCGCTATACATATAGACCCATCCAACACTCTCCGCCATTGTTCTCTCTCTATGTGACACGCACCCCCCTAATAAGTACCATAATCCCTCACTCCATCATAGGCGCAAGCACTCCCCCCTAAGTATGATTATCTCTCACTAGCCATCAGGAACACACGTATTGTCTCTTTCCATCCATACGTCTATCTCGATATCTCTCGGGGTATCTTCTATCGCGCACACACCTTGTCACTCGATCTCCCACCCATGTAGTCCCATCACGATCTCCAGGGGATCTCTCTATGACAAACATACACTCTCTCCTCCCCATGTCTGCATTTTGTCCGTACGTCTCTCTCGACCTCTCTCCCTTGTTTGTCAAACCCCTCTTGGCCACGTGCTAGGGGTCTTGCTCTCTCGGTTGCAAACAACCACACACTATCTCCTCACCTTGCTTCCGTTGTCGAAGATGCATGTGTGATATGTTTGCATAAGACACACACGTTTTTTCTCGACTTTTATCGAGTGTTGTCCATGTCTCTTTCACACACGCACACACACTTTTTTCACTCACTCTTTCTATTTCACTCTCTCTCTCTCTAGTTAGGGACTCTCGCACGTCCATAAGCATATGGATGTTTTGAAAAGTCAAACCTCAGAAAAGTTTGACCAGGTATATGTGGAGAAAAACATTTACATCTGGAAAGATCATTAGATTCATCACAACATGTACTTACTTCATACTATCATTTATCTTTGGTGTTGTAGATATAAGTAATTTCTTATAAACTTGGTCAAAGTTTCAAAAGTTTGACTTTTAAAAAAATGTTGGAACTACATTATCGAACGGAGGGAGTAGCTCTTTCTCTCCCTCTCTCTCTGCTATCTCTCACGGGCCTCCCCTCTCACACGAACACTCTATACCGACGGATTATACGCTCACTATGTCAGCGTATAGCTCCGTATATTGTTTAGTTGACTGGTCAACCAGTCCACATGCTGCCTTGTCAGCTCGTGTTCTGTATCTTCGTGTGCTGGCCCATGTGGCAGTGGGTGCAAATAAGTAAACTAGAGGCCCATTTGACACGCGGTGAAGTAAACAAAGTTGAAACCACTCGGGGTAGCACCCCGCACGCTAGTAAATTGAGGGCGCATTGAGGACACACTTCTTCCGCGTGGAGGACGCACTCGCGCACAATTCACCACTGCGCGGCGGCATGCACAGAAGGACGCACTCGCGCACACCCAGCACACAACAGACACCAGCACACGTGTACACCGGCGTCGCCGGTGGTTGAGATGGACGGCGCGGCAGCCAACAAGCGGAGGCGGCTCGAGCCAAAACCGCATCCGGCGAGCCTGGACTTCATCAGCAGCCTCCCCGATGACATGCTGCTCGTCATCATCGGCCTCCTCCCCACCAAATCTGCCGTGTGGACCGCCCTGCTCAACCGGCGGTGGCGCCCCCTCTGGCGCGGCGTCCCCCTCAACCTCACCGTCGACAGCTGCCTCTGCGACGGGGATTGCAAATGCATGGCCGCAGTCTCCAAGATCCTTTCATCGCACCCTGGGCCAGCCAGACGCCTTGACATCCTCATGTTCAGTACCAACTGCAAGGTCCAACCCAAGTTCGACGAGTGGTTCTTATCCCCCGCCCTAGATCAGCTCGAGGAGCTCACCTTTGAAGTTGTACGATGTCGCTCTCTGCCGCCGTCCGCGCTCCGCCTCGCACCAACGCTGCGCCGCGCCAGCTTCAGCTCCTGCTATCTTCCCCAGATTAATGCCGCGCCCGCCCTTCTTCTCCCTCAACTCAAGCAACTCGACCTCTTCGACGTTGTCATCTCGAAGAAGGCTATGGAGCACCTGCTCCACAGCTGTACTGCGCTCGAGTACCTTCATCTTGAGCAGATCCACGGGTTCATTAGCCTCCACATCGCCTCGACGAATCTCCGATGGATTTATGTGTCTTGCTGGCCTCGCAACAAGACATCAATTGGGAAGAGATCACTCCAGTTGTTCCACGTTATGGTCATTGAGAATGCGCCTTTCCTTGAGAGATTGCTTGTATCGGATCTAGAAGGTCCAACAAAAATCAGGGTCATTGATGCGCCGAAATTGACAGCCTTGGTGCACTCGTCTGCCAAATTCTCCGAACTCTTTATTGGATCCGTAATCGTTCAGGTACAGCACTCCTCTTCTTCTCTGTCTTCTTGAAATTCACATTTTTAAATTTCTTCTTGATGTATTTACGACCGTCTTCCAGAAAATGATTCCCACAAGCTTGACCCAGTCTATGAGCACAGTGAAGATCTTGGCAATAAAATCTATCAGCCCCAATCTGGATCAAGTTGTTGGATTCCTCACATGCTTTCCGTGCACGGAGAAGCTACTCATCAAGGTGAAACTTCTTTCCTATTAGTAAACGGTGATCACAACGTAGCTCAAATTTTTCGTAATTTTCCCAAATAACGATGACAAGTGTAGTGTTCAAAACTGCATCTACGCACTGCACCGAAAGAAATGTTTTTAGTATTTTTTCTCACGTGATCACCTGCATCGGTTTTTGTTGTACTACTATAGTAGCCTAGGCTAGTCATAGTGGAAAGTAACTTATACTACTCTAGTAACTCTATGGTTACCCTAAGAGCAAGTACTACCTCCGTCCTGGTTTACTCTTCCTATTTTATAGTATCAAAATTTGACCATAGATTTAGCTGACAAAATGTTAATGCATGTCACTAAGAACTATATCGTTGGATTCGTATTTGAACATAATTTCAAATGGTGTAATTTTTAGTGACATGCATTGGCATTTTCTTACATAAATATATGGTCAAAATTTTATACTAAATAAGAGGTAGTACAAAAGTGGGCTATAACGGCCCTCCACTATGTAGGCCAAAACACGTGCCAAATTCACTTGTGATGCATTTGGCATTGATGCCCCTCCATTGCTCACCTGGTGCCCCAATCTGGATCACCTACTTTGCTCCGGTGCCAAATTAACTCACGCAATGAAAAACACTTGCGTGGGAGAGAGAGAGGACTAAGGCAATAAAAAAAACTTGTTTGGGAGAGTGAGAGGCTGGTGTAGTTGGTTTGATTGATTTGTTTATACATGTGGGTTTGTGTGCACAGCGGTGCCAACTCTCTCACATCGCGAGAGCGGTGCCAAAATCTTTTCATTTGACATCGATGCGTATTATGGCATCGGCCACATAGTGGAAGGCAACAAATGCCCAATCTCTTCACGTACTCCTAGGTAAATGAGAGGAAAGAGAAAGAGAGAGAGAGAGTGAAAAAATATCACTAGCCAGCCAACTCTATCGTACGAGCGAATGATATTGGTACCTCTTGATGACACGGCAATCTTATACAGCCAGCTGCTCTAATATGTTCTCTTCTTTTGCAGATAAAAAAAGACCCGAAAGTGAAAAATGTGCTGCACTATAACAATCTCATCGAATGCCTTGATCTCCATCTTATAGAAATTGATTTGATCGACTACCGAGGCAGCACATCTGAGATTAAATTGGCCAGGTTCTTTGTTCTGGAGGAAAGTGTGCTCAAGGTAATGAGGTTTGGCATTCTCTGGCGCAACAATGAATGGCGTGCTGATCACCACAAGCGTCTAAGCCTAAATGACAAAGTCTCCGCAGAAGCGGAATTTGTTTTTGAAACATCAAGTGGCCAGAGACTCAAAAACTTATTTGCCCATTAGTGACTTGTCAGGGCGGTGGATTTTAGTTTGTACGATAATGCTGCATCCACGTAAACTTCCTAGTAATTCCCTCTTCGTAGGTGCAACATTACTCCTAACATTTGTAATATCAGTTTGAAACTTGTAAGATTGTCGTGTCCTATTCCTGCGTTTTCAAAATCCTGCAAATCAAACAGGTCCTGAGTTGGTGATGATGTTGTGCCTGCCATCTTTCACCAATAGCCGTCGGATCTATATCTGACGCATCCAAACCAAACTTCTCCAGTTTTGCAAAAAGATGCCCGCACTTGTTCCCTATTTACAAACAACTCCTTGTCTCTCACAATCAGCCTTATGTCCTCCCCACCACATCTAGATGGCCATGGCAAAATCTGGCGCGATGGCCGCTGCCGGCGCCGTCCACCCCCCAATCTTGGTGTTTCGTGCAATGTACGGGCATCTACGCACGGGAAATAATGGCGAACATGGCTAGTTGTAAGCAGGCTAGGTCTACAGCCATGATGATAGTGACTGCAGATAGTGAGGCTGAGTATGGTATGCCGAACACGGCGCCTATACTCAGGTGTCATCTCCGGCGTAGGGTCTTGTCACTTCACTGTGAGGAGCAGCACGTAATAATTTGACCAACGGGTAGTACAGTGCTAGTACATTGGTAGTACTACTACTACTAGTACTAGCACCACCGTCTGGATTTAGTAGTACTACCACGTCCATCTGGATTTAGTATTTGACTAGCAATATCTAGTAATGCATGTCACAAAAAATGTACTACTCCCTCTGTAAATAAATACATGGTGTATTGTTTTATTCCTATCGGCGAGATAACTTAATGTCTTTTTGCTACTTAATAGGATTACATGCAATGAACTAACCACTGCATGTGATGTTTGGTAGTCTCAAGTCATTGAAAGCATGCACGGGCACGGAGGGGGACGCAGCTTCATTGACTTACTGCACCTGCCTTTGGGTGTATGACACATGGGCCCAATGGGTGGCTGGCCAACCTGTCATACAGCCAAAGGCAGGTGCAGTAGAGGGGCGAGGAGTAGATGGCCAACACGCACGTGAATTCAACGCTGTATGCACTTCTCATATAAAGGCTCCCGCCAGTCTAATCTACGAAATCCTACGCACCTACGCACCCAAGGGCAAGAGTGATCACTCCAATCGCAAGATCAGTTGACTAGAAGCTAGACCCATGGAGGCGATGAGCGCGAGCATCAGCCAGCTGTGCCAGATGGTCCACGATGCCAGCCTGCAGCCCGGCACCGAGGAACGTCTCCAGGTAGTGCTTGAGGCCGCCAGGGCAAGGGGCCGCTTGGACGGCAGCTTTGTCTCCTTGTTCGACGAGGTCCTCGTCGGCTTCCTCGACAAGTTCACCGTCGTCAAGAAGCTCGCAGACGACCTTGACGTACGCCTCCAGCCCACGCACCCAGGCTCTGTGATGCCTGCCACCCTCAACGGCCTCTATGGTGACAACCTCTTCGACGCACTAGTGGCCCTGCGACTGCCCGCCATCGCGCCGGAGAATGTCCACCTCGAGGTCGCGCTCGCCGCGCAGCGCCTGGCGCAGCAAGACACCATCGACATAATCACCCACGTCTACGCGCAAATCGTCCACAAGGACTACTACATGCAAGAGGAGGACGATAGGACGATGGCCTTCTTAGATCGCAGGGCAACCTTGGACAGCATTGTTCAGAAGCACGTTCAGCTTGCCGCCAACGCCGCTGCTCCTCACACGTCGGTTGGTGACTCGGTGCACTAGGGCGTGAGGATGTCGTTGATGGATCCGTATGTATCTTTATCTTTCCGTCAAATCCATGTAGTAGCATATGGTACTACTAGTAATTATCTTACCTTTCGCATCAACTTCATAATTTTCCTACGTACTCCATGCATGAACCGCGCCAGAACCAAACTTCTCATTACTCTAGGGAAAATCGTTATTTCTATCTATCGGTCGCGCCATGGAGCAAAACCAAATTTTACAAGTTACAAGTTCAAAAGGAAAAGCCTGCCGTGTTCGCGTCGCACCCCCACACGGTTGGTCCAGCACGCCGCTCAAGGGGGAATGCGTGCTATGTTGCATTTTCACTTACAAGTGGGACCGCAGTTGAGCAAACCGACTATCGGCAAACCCCCACCCCGCCCACCGCGTGGTGGCTGAGAAAATAGGAGGGAGAAGAGATGGCTGTAGCACGGACTCCAAGAAAATTGGTGTCGGATGGGACTCATGATGGTGGCTTGTGCCGTACTGCTAGACATGAATGCTAGTTATGGCCCATGCCACCCCACTATATCGAGGTGCTGGTTACGTAGAACAAATTTCCTGGAGTCCATGCTCAGCCCTCCTCTATCTCTCTTCTCAACCAGCCAGCAGACGCGCGGAGCCCATCGTCTGTTTGCTCATATGCGGTCCCACATGTCAGTGAAAACGCAAGAGGACCCACTGAACCTGCACATCTTTCACCTCGACATGTTGGTGATGAAAAACAAATCCAATAAAGATCTTCGGTGGCCGCTTTTGGAGTTACTCAAGAGTAGTAAGATTCTATTTATGGTTTAACCCAAGATGCACATCACGTGGCTTCAACTACCACTCTATTTTCTTGCATGACACGACCTGGATGCTGGATGTCCCACGTGTCGGCAAAAGGAGGAAGAACTCGACCAAATCTTCAGTTGTGCTCTCGGATTAGACTAGTTGTGCTAACTTAAAATTTTATTGTGTAGAATGGATGCAGGTTTTGGTATTGGGAAGAAGAGTACAACGATATATTGATAGAGCACAATTTAGTAGATGTTCTAGCACTTTTAGCTACCATAGAGGCTAGAGATGAGACTAGTGCACTTGTTGATAGAATAGTAGCTAGACACGTCTACTTCTTTACACTCGAAGAAGAAAGAAGCACGCAGGATCGAGCCTCCACAGATCAACAATGAATGTATCGAGAAGGCACTAATCCAACTTACAGGAGCAGTTATGGAAGTTGGATATCTTCTAAAATGTATTCTTGTGGTTCTTGTTTTTCTAGTCAAAATTTTGGTGATGTATTTCCATGTACCAAAAAATCAATGATGAAAAAAAGATATGTGTTTGCAAAGAAAAATGTACGCGGCCGGGATGCGTCCGCGCATTCGGCGCACGGCCACCGCATCCGAGAAATGGCACGGACACGACCCCATTGCCCTACCCAAACAGACAGAATCCGGGCAAAACGAAGGTCTGTTTGGGGTCGTGCGTTGGAGTTGGCCTTACAAGTGGGACCGCGGTTGAGGAAACCAACTATCGGCAAACCCCCACCTCGCCCACCGCGTGATGGCTGAGTTAGAGAAACGACGAGGTTGAAGAGATTGTTGTAGCACAGACTCCAAGAAATATGGTGTCAGATGGAAGTCGTGCTGGCGGCGTGTGCCGTACTCCTGGACGTGAATGCTTGCTCTGGCCAATGCCACCCTACTACTCCTACTACTTATAGTAGTAGTATCGAGGATTCAAGGTGTTGGTTACGTACAGCAAACACATTAACATATGGCCCACCTCATACTGTGGCCAAATTTCCTGGAGTCTGTGCTAGGTTAAAAAGTGTTCTTTGTGAGGATGGGTGGCTGGTCTCAAGTTTAAAACTTGTTGTATTACGTACGTAGACGTAGAGATAGTGCAGCATGTGAAGCTAGTGCAAATAGTGTACTATTGTTGATTGGCCTCATCCGATAACCTGTTGCAATGCACGTACAATTATGTATTCGGAAAATATATTTTTTCCTCGTCGTAGCACCCACTCAGAGAAGCGACTCGAAAGCCATTCATAAATTTAGTAAGTTTATCATAGGCATATCATTTTATTACATACAATAGGTCATCAATCCACAACGACAACGAGGATACATTATAAATACTAAAGTTTTCATCACACAACAAATAACAAGCAATGAAATGAACTTCAACTCAACCAATCCTCGGCGTTGGAAACGCTTGCTTTGAACCACAAACGATTCTCTGGGAAGAGCTAGCTACTGTCAATCTCGAGACCAACGCAGGACTGATCATCTAGGCTGAAGCGGCCTACTATATCATGACCAGGGTAGGGAACCACCGCAATATCCGACGTATAGATACAGTTGCTTCTCATAAATGGTAGTAATGTTGTGTCAACAGCAGTTGGATCGCCTTTCACCATCATTGG
This sequence comes from Triticum aestivum, assembly GCF_018294505.1. Taxonomy (NCBI): domain Eukaryota; kingdom Viridiplantae; phylum Streptophyta; class Magnoliopsida; order Poales; family Poaceae; genus Triticum; species Triticum aestivum. Next base: position 147,838,186 of record NC_057811.1, read on the forward strand.
ATAGTTTTGTCCAAGGAAGAGCGAGTTTGCTCCAAGACTATCAATACTGTACCAGGGAGAAGGTGTTGGCGCTAGCACACTAGTATCCATCCCCAATACCATGCAACGGGTGTTGGAATAGGTCCAGAGAGTGCGACCATGGGATACAACACCTGCTCCCTCAGTAGTAACATCAGAAGTGGGCTGTATACAGACAAGAATTGGTGATCCATTGGAATTAGTTGCCAGCCGCCAGTGAGCATATGGGCCCTGCTCGTCCTCATGCTCGTGATCATCACCATCGTCATCTCCCCCTTGGTTATAAAAATTTTCAAGTATAGGTGGTGGAATGTTCACAGGACCATGGAAACACAAGAAGAGGGTTAATTAGTAGAGAAGGGAAACTTGCTAACTCGCATACATGTGGATGAAACAATTATAATTACGGTGGAAGACAAACGTACCGAAACTACGAGGATCCCATGCAAAAACTGTGCCACGAGTGGTGCCAGCAAACACAAGACCCTCGTATTCAATTGCATCACAGTACACATCCATGTATAGAAACTAATTTTTGAGCAATATCCATCCAGTCGAACCATGAAGGCGGCAACAAACTTGTCAAAGATAGCGACAACTTGATAGTTCTTGTAATTCCAAGAGCGGTTGGGAACTCGAGAAATTGCTATCTTCCATAGACGACAGTCACCATAATCATATTTGAACGTACGTAGATCATCTGTGTGCTCAACCTCAGGGCACTCTGAGATTTTTGGAAGTGGAATCCGCTGACGAGTGTACATATTCACAAGTTCCCACTCGCAATTGTACCCAATATAAACAACCCAATCTCCATTTGCGCCTTCCCAAGCCTTGCCCTCAAGCGATGGCATCTTAACATCATACGTATCATTAGCAAGCGGCATCAACTTGCACAAGGCGAGGCTTCCCTCATCCCCGCGCCAGTCAGCAGGGTCACAGTGAAGAAGATAGGGGAGATCAAACCGCTCCTGGACCCTTGGGTTCCTTGTAATGATGTTATTAGTTGAGTCGAGAATGTTCTTGAACGAACCTGCCATGCTAGCCGAGGTGATGACGTCGCACCGATCAATGATCTCCCCCACCACATCATCTTTCAGATCAGGGCAAGAATAACGGGGTCGTTTTCGGCTTGTTCCCTCCATGGAGAAGACGATCGAACAATGGCAGAAGGAAGGGTGAAGGCAAATGGAGGAGGGAGGAAGAGCGTGCGACAGCAGTTCCAAATCGAGAGGGAAAGGCGAAGAGTCGGTGGACGGTTGCCAGTTTGCCATGATACACGAAGTGGCGCCCCGGCCTACACGTCCTTTCGGAAATTGTACAAAAGGACTCGCCGTCGTCTCACTGACATGTTGGAACGGGACCACATATCAACGAAACGTGGTGTGTAATTTCTCGTGCAAAATGCGATCTGGCCGCGTTGGCCCGAGGTGCCGCATTAGTTATCGACCTTTATTTTTTTAACATACAGTCTGAGTGGATAGCTCCTGTGGTCATCACACATGAGCGGATATATAGGTGGGCTAGGTGGGCAGGCGGTAAGTGCTAAAAGAGTTGATCTCGAAAAAATAGTTGATCCAATGCTTGGTTTTGTTTGGATTTTCCAACTATGACCATTGGATAGAGTGAATCAATGGCTTACTTCAAAGTTATTCTCATACTATAGAATGGTATAGGAACATGGAGAGATTTGGTTGATTTTATATTGCTGAATAATATAAAATATTATGAGTGCAGACGCTCCACCCCGAGGTTTGTTGATCCTTCTCGGTCGTCGGGAATCTATGTTCTTCCACTCTTTCGTTTAAGACATGAGCTTTGGTCATCCTTTTGCCGACACGCAGGACATCTATATGCCTCCATTTTACAAAATCATACTATATGCCTCCATGACACGCGGGACATCTAGCATCAAGGTGGCGTGTCATGCAAGAAAATGGAGATATGCAGTGCGTAAGTGAGTCGTGCACTTCGATGGCACCTAGTGCTACGCAATATTTTTTCTCCTCGATGGCACGTGAATAGTGCATGTACTGAATGACAGAGCACGGGATGGTAGCCATGGACATGGTCGGCCCTTTTTGAAGAGAGTACTAATAAATAACTTTGATGTGTCCCGTCAACTCGCAGAACGACGAGAAGCTTGCTTACTATGCCTTCTCCCTCGCCAACGCGTGCGCGATGGCTCGCAACACGAGGAGAAACTTTTGCTTACAAGCGGTGGATGTGCAGCAATTCATTTGGTGTCAGATTGACAGAAGTACTACTGTAGTACCATCATTATTGTTCGACTTCCGAAAGAGGAGAAGAGCCAAGCGCAAGGTCGCCTACTAACCTAGTACAGTACTACTATAGCAAAAGCTGGTCCACCTTTTTAGAGCATGGTTAATTAATATAGGCGGCTCTTGCAGCGGCACATCATTTAGAGCAAGTACTCTCTTCGTAGGAACAAAGGAAGTGAAACAAAAGTTGGAGTGGATGCTAGATTGCCAATTAAAACATGATTACATAGGAAAAAAATCCTATAGCATTCTATCCTATGAATCAAACGACCGATGTAGGAAAATTATGAGGGGGGTCTCTCCAACAGTGTTCCTTGGCTCGCACCTAGCATCACGGTGGTCGAACTTGGAGTCATTCATCTGGTACACGTGGCATCTCAGATCTGGACACAAGGTGACGCGACCTCTCACTTCCTCCGCCATTTGAAGCGGCGCGCCGGTGGAGGGCTAGCATACTCCAATATTAGGTTGGCTCTATGTGATGTGGCAACTTCATATACTAACCGGATGCTGGCTATACTACTACGGTACTCACACTCCAAGAAGTGACTCGAAAACCATTCATAAATTGAGTCTATGACATGCATTTGCAAATGTACCATTCATTACATACAACAAGTCATCAACACACAACGACAACGAGGATACATGTTGGATTATAGATTATTTCCAACAAAACATTCTAGCAAATACTAAAGTTTTCATCACACAACAAATAACAAGCAATGAAATGAACTTCAACTCAACCAATCCTCGGCGTTGGAAACGCTTGCTTTGAACCATAGGTGCTCTGGGAAGGGCCAGCTATTGTCAATATCGAGAGCAACGCAGGACTGATCATCTAGGCTGAAGCGGCATATATCAGGACCAGGGTAGGGAACCACCGAAATGTCTGAGGTATAGATACAGTTGCTTCTCATAAATGGTAGTAATGTTGTGTCAACAGTAGCTGGATCACCTTTGACCATCATTAGATAGTTTGGTCCAAGGAAGAGCGAGTTTTCTCCAAGACTATCAATACTGAACCAGGGAGAAGGTGTTGGCGCTAGCACACTAGTATCCATCCTGAATACCATGCAACGGGTGTTGCAATAGGTCCGGAGAGGGCGACCATGGGAGACAACACCTGCTTCCTCAGTAGTAACAATCTGAGTGCACTGTATACAGACAAGAAGAGGTGATCCATCGGAATTAGTTGCCAGGCGCCATTGAGTATATAAGTTCTGCTCCTCCTCATGCTCGTGATCATCACCATTGTCATCTCCCCCTTGCTTATAAAATTTTTCAAGTATAGGTGGTGGAATGTTCACAGGACCTTGGAAACACAAGAAGAAGGTTAATTAGTAAAGGGAAACTTGCTAACCTGCATGCATGTGGATGAAACAATTATAATTATGGTGGAAGACAAACGTACCGAAACTATGAGGATCCCATGCAAAAACAGTGCCACGAGTGGTGGCAGCAAACACAAGATCCTCGTATTCAATTGCATCACAGTACTCATCCGTGTGTAGAAACTGATTTTTGAGCAATATCCATGGACGATGAACCGTGGAATGAGTAAGGATGGCAACAAGCTTGTCGAAGATAGCAACAACTTCATAGTTCTTGTAATTCCAAGAGCGGTTGGGAACTCAACAAATTGCTATCTTCCGTAGACGACAGTCACCATGATCGTATTTGAACGTACGTAGATCATCTGTGTGCTCAACCTCAGGGCACTCTGAGATTTTTGGAAGTGGAATCCGCTGACGAGTGTACACATTCACAAGTTCCCACTCGCAATTGTACCCAATATAAACAACCCAATCTCCATTTGCGCCAGCCCAGGCCTTACCCTTAAGCGATGGCATCTTGACATCACACATATCATTATCAAGCGGCATCAACATGCACAAGGCGAGGCCTCCGTCGTCCGCGCCCATGTGAACAGGCTTATAGCAAAGAAGACAAGGGAGATCAAACCACTCCTGGACCCTTGGGTTCCTTGTAATGATGTTATTAGTTGAGTCGAGAATGGGCTTGAACGAACCTGCCATGCTAGCCGAGGTGATGACATCGCACCGATCAATGAGTTCCTCCACCACGTCATCTTTCACATCAGGGCAAGAATAACGGGGTCGTTTCCGGCTTGTTCCCTCCATGGAGAAGACGATCAAACAATGGCAGAAGGAAGGGTGAAGGCAAATGGAGGAGGGAGGAAGAGCGTGCGGCAGCAGTTCCAAATCGAGAGGGAATGGCAAAGAGTCGGTGGACGGTTGCCAGTTTGCCACGGTACACGAAGAGGCGCCCCGACCTACACGTCCTTTCGGAAATTGTACAAAAGAACTCGCCGTCGTCTCACTGACATGTTGGAACGGGACCACATGTCAACGAAACATGGTGTGTAATTTCTCGTGCAAAATGTGATCTAGTCGCGTTGGCCCGAAGTGCCGCATTATTCTCGACTTTATTTTTTTAATGGCGTGCCGTTCAGTTTTGAAGCATGACTAACTGGTACTGTTTGTAGAGAAAATATAAACTACTCTACCACTACTCCACCTCTAGTACTAGTAGTATAAAAAAGATATATAGGCTGGAGCTTCAGAGCTTTCTTGCTAAGGGCTGCCCACTTGCTTCTCACACTATCACCCTCTCTCCAGATCTAAAAAAGACGGCCTCTCTCTCCCTCCTCACCAATGGTCACAGATCCGCCGGGGAAGAAAAGGACGTGCAGCGTTGACGCACTCGTCGTCGGCGAGAAAGGTCATGCATTGACGACAAGGCCGTCCTCTCAGACCTAGCACCCGCGCGGGATGGCCTCCGTCCCCAAGCTCACTGCCGTAGTGCGTGCGGAGGACGACGACCACGGGCGAAGCCACTTCCCGCCGACCCTCAGGGATGCTACCTCTTTTCGAACCATACCCTTGTTCTATTGCCCCATCTGCCACGTCGCTGCATGTGGATCTTTTTCCACTCCACCATCTTCCCAATTTCCTGTCCTCTGCTCTGCTGGTCACGCAGACGAAAACCTTAATTTGCACTATTAAAGGAAACCCTACTTCATGCAGACTAATCCATGTCTGGGTTGAATAAGGAAAGGAAGGGAGACTGTACTTTCCAAGAGAGTAGGCATCGAACCCGCATCTAGGTTGAAAAGGGGAAATCAGTAGCTAAGGAACGAGTCTCGTGTCTCTTGGTTGAAGAAGGGTAGAAAGGCATGACAACGCAATAGAGAATGACCAGGTTGATCGGTTTGTTGTCCTCACATAGGAAAAAGGTGGCTAAAGAGAACAAAAATGGGACATAATCCACATATGCTTCCTGGATATTTGTTGCTCTGGGCAACCATACCTCCCTCACCACTCTATGCGTCCGTGGAGGTACATCGTACTGGTGCGCCCACTGTCCGAATGGCCCTAGCATGTCCCTTAAACCAAACACATCCTTATAGTCACTTTTTTGCTGTTAGTATAACGCCAGCAGTCAAGTCAAGCAATGCTACTGCTAAAATGATGCCACATTTAACTAATGTCGCACTCAGTCTAATGCCACCGATAAAAAAAATTGACGAAAAGGTAGGGCCACTGCTTTTCATTGCTAAAAGAAGAAATAAACAGTTACAAAAATAAGATTAGAGAAGGAGGATTGGGGTTAGAGATACATCAGAAGTACATCAGTCCGGTTCTAGGGGGCGCTCTATAAGAGCCATTGCACGCTTATGCCCAGCGTCAACCCAGTCCTTTGCTTCGACCTGAATCTTCAGAAACAGTTGTGTGGGGTGACAAGAAATATTTCTGAATGTTCTATCATTTCTTTCTTTCCAGAGGTTCCACCAAACCAGGGCCAAAATTGATCTCCAAGATTTCGCTCTTTCCTTTCCCATGGAAGCACTTGTTCGCTGCCACCAGCTAACTAGGGAATCGTCATGAACTGCCGCCATAGCCGGGCTCATGTTTAGCTTGCAGAGTGTCAGGTGCCAAACTTCCTTCGCAAAGAGCAAGAAGTAAGCAGGTGGGCAGCAGTTTCAGGCTCTTGTAGACAAAGCAGACACAACGGATTATGGGGCCACCCTTGCTTAGCAAGGTTATCCGCCGTTAGACATCGATCTTGAGCAGCCAGCCAGACGAAGAACTGACATTTGGGAGGGGCATCCGAGCTCCAGGCCAGCTTCGCATAAGGTGGCCTAATGTTGGCAGTAAGAGTGGCAGCGTACGCCGAGCTGGAGGAAAACTGACCATCGTTTGTCCATCTCCAGGTTAGTGAATAATCTTGAGCCTGAGTGAGTTGGATCGGCTGCAACTCATTCCAAAGGTTCATGAATTGCGCAATGGCCTCTTGAGTTAACCACCGATAAATTTAAGCAATGCCATTTAATGTCACTCGATTATTTCAGGGTTAGCTGTTGATTGTAGATGTATTAAATATTTTTCAGCTAAGGCATTCTAATGTTGTTACACAGCCAGTATACCAACGATGAAACTTGTTACTACCTTCAGATTTTTGCACTGTTAATGCTTATAGATTACATACCTCACTTTCATGAGATAAGTTAATTTTTTGTACAGTGTCACCAAAATGCCAAGGCGCTGATGTCATTTTATTTTGGTTAAACTGCACAAAAATTATGAAGACAAGAGGAAAGGTGAAGAGTGGGCACCTCCTCCTCCGGCTGTTCTCTTGATACGTTCGATCAAGTTTTTATGTTTG